>NC_133463.1:69553015-69853015 GCF_048565385.1 Saimiri boliviensis
AAATGGCTTAGCTTTCATCATGATGACATCTCCCGACTCATCTCTTGAGACATTCTTCTTTTTTGCTCTTTTTAATTTTTGTGGATACATAGTAGGTATAGACACATTCTTCTTATGAATTGCTCCAATGAAACTAAACTTCCCATTCTTCAACAGAACTACAAAACTGTGATTTTTCCTGCCTGAGTGTCTATACTTACACTAATTTCTTTGCTGAGAATACTCTCCCTGTCTTTCTATCTCAACCTTTGACCTGGATAACATTTACTTTATTATTCAAGTCTAAGCATAGACATCACTTGCTTTGAGAATCATTCCCTGTTGACAACACCCACCCTGCTTTAACAACAGAACTTTGGATTCGGTGTCCTTCCTGCGAGAAAGCCTCCATAGCATCCTGTAATTTCCTCATTGTCTTTTATGATATTGTTTGGTTAATTACCAACTTACTTGTAGATATTCCCTACCTAATGGGAAGCTATGTCAGGGCAAGGACTCTGTCACTGATGCCGCCTCCACATCCAGCAAAGAACCAAGATGATCAAAACTATCTATTTAAAAGTTGAATTTTAAGAAAAGGAGCAATATCTCAATCAGGTTCAACATACGAGCAATGTCACAATTCCTATTACAGTATTGTTTAGGATCAAAGGGACTGTCAGCCAATAGATACACACCTTATATGTCCACATAGGTCTTGCTTTAAATGTATCTGCAGTGCTGTGTCCTAAACTCATTTTCCACTAAGGAAATCCAAATTTCACATGTGTCAAAAGAAGAAAGAGCAGGGGTCTCTTTGTGATGTCCTGCTTTACACTGTAGAATCTCTAGGCTAGGTGATGCCTGCTTGAATAGAGGATGTACATGATAGCACTGCAGTTATTTTCAGAGGCATCATTATCTCTGCTTGAAAATCCTTGGGCAGCTTTTCACAAACGAAATAGAGTTCAATTAATGCATCAAGAGCAAAGGATCAAGACCTATATATTGAGTCAACATTAGCAAAAATCCTTCAGCATCCAAATGGTCAAGTTTAGCCTCTCAAAGTGCACTTAGAGGGAAAATAAAAATTTTCCTGGAATGGTGCTAATAAGTACAGAAATGGGCAAATTAACTCATAAGGAGCTGTGTATTGATGAAGTCATGGAACCATGCTTGGTGAGCCATCTCCTCAACTCCTTCTCAAGGTAAACCAGAGGTACTTAAATTTCTTTTTTAACTAGCTTACCGTTGTCAGTGAAACCTCATTAATTCATATTCACTGATTAAAAATGTATGGTAATTAGAATTAACGTCAAAGTTTATCTATGAAGAAAACACATTTTCTTAAAAATAACAAGGCTATAAAAATATTTTTTAAGCTCGTTAAATGAATCTGTTGTATATTCTGCTGTATACAAAGATGCAAATTATACAAGGATTCTCACTGGGAAAAACAGTGGTTTGGCCATTCAAGTTGATCTCCTGCCTTTTATAAGATCCAATAAAAAGACAGTAAAGTAGGTCCAAACTCACAAGAATATGACAAGCACGATATGTTTGGAGGACAGAGATAATGGAGCCGAGTTACTGACTCTGCAGAGTGGAGGAAGCATATAAAATGCTATAATCTAAAGAGCCATGGAGAGAGAATTCTAGCCAGATGTGAGTCCCTTGGCTCTGTACAACCTGCACATGTTCAGAACCTGCAGAGACAGGGTGAGGGAGACATAGCCCTAAAAGAGAGCCCTAAATGAAGTCTGTATGCTGAGTGTTGGGACTCTCAGAACACTGGAAGGTGGGTATTCTCCCACTCTCCACCCTCAAGCCATACTAAAAGAGATAGAACGGTTCTCCCATGAGTAACTGAACTGACTTGGGTAAAACTTCTAAATACCGGTATTTGCAGAATTGGGAGGGATCTCTTGGTAAGGCTTGGGTCACAAAGCAGTTAATTGTATGTGAATTCTCACCAGTTGACATCCCTTTCCCTGCTCCCCACATAGGTTCCAACAAGTTTTTCTCAGTGTAAAATATGAACAGATAGCAATGGCTCACCAGGTATTTGAGTAAACCTTCAGCAAAGAAGATGAAGATACAAACAAACAAACAAACAAACAAACAAAAAAGATCGCTAAGGTATTGAGAATCCATGAGTTAGGAAAATGGAACTAAGGTTCCTACAAAAAGCCAGAAATCTCAAAAGGCTTAAAAATATCTGTGAAAGAATGTCTTACAAAATAATCTCTGCTCGACAGCTTGGAAATATGGCCTGAAAGGTCTCTCTCCTGGGCTCTGAGTGAAGAGGAAAAAAACTCCCCTTTTCTTGCATCCAGCAAAGAGGATATTTTGCCTGAAAGCTACATTTACACCATAGTTATCCTGTCAGGAATTAGAGGATGCCAACATTAAGTCATCTAATCATAACAATCATACATGATCATATTATTAGCCACATTTTACAGATAATGTCTTAGTCTGTTAGGTAATGTCTTAGTCTGTTAGGTAATGTCTTAGTCTGCTGTAACAAAAAACTTCTGACTGAGAAATTTACAAACAATATACATTTATTGATCACAGTTCTGGGGGTTGGGAAGTCCAAGATCAAAGCACTAGCAGATTTGGTGTCTGGTTAGAGCCCATTCCTCACAGATGATGTCTATTATGTGTCATCATGTAGCAGGAAGGGAAAATAGGCACCCTTGGGCCTCTTTTATAAAGGTACTAATGCTGTTCATGAGAGTGGAGCCCTTACGACCTAATCACCTTCCAAAGGCTCCATCTCTTAATACTATTACATTGAAGATGAGTTGTCAACATATAAATTTTGGAGAGACACAAGCATTCAGAACATAGCATTCTGACCTTAGCACATCCAAATTCATGTCTTTCTCGCATGCAAAATATATTAATTCTATCTCAATAGCCCCCCAAATTCTTAACTCATTCCAGCATCAACTCAAAAGTCTAAAATCCAAAGTCTCTCTAAATGCCATCTAAATCACATATAAGTGAAACTCAAAGATGTGCTTCATCTTGAAGCAAATTTCCCTCCAGATGTAGGCCTGTGAAAATCAGACAAGTTATATATTCTAAGATGCAATGGTAAGACAGGCATGGGATAGGAGAGAAAGGGAGAAATAGAAAGAAAGAAAGGAATACCAAGTCTTCACTAAATTTATACCCAACAGGGCAAAAACTGAATCTTTTTTTTCTTTTTTTTTTTTGAGATAGAGTCTCACTCTGTTACCCAGGCTGGAGCGCAATGGCACAATCTTGGCTCATTGCAACCTCCGCCTCTTGGGTTCAAGAGATTCTCCTGCCTCAGCCTCCCAAGTGACTGGGATTACAGGTGTCTACCACCATGCCTGGCTAATTTTTTGTATTTTTAGTAGAGATGGAGTTTCACCGTGTTGGCCAGGCTACTCTTGAACTCCTGATCTCAGATAATTCACCCGCCTAGGCCTCCCAAAGTGCTGGGATTACAGGTATGAGCCACTGCGCCTGGAAAAATTGAGTCTTAAGTCTCCAGAGTAATTTTCTTTGACTCAAAGTCCCACCTTCCAGACACACTGGGATGGGGGTTGGGCCCCCCCCCCCCAGGCTCCAGGTAGCTCTGCTCTTCATGGCTTTGCCAGGCACAGGCTATGTGGCAGTTTTCATGGGGTAAAGTTGCATGCCTGAAACTCTCCCAGGCGGGAGTTGCACACTGATGGTGCTACTGGTGGGAGGTCTGGTCCCTGGGGTGGCTCTGCTAGACACTGCCTTAGTGGGGGCTCTCTGTGATGATGCCGGCCCCACAGCTCTAGTGCACATTGCCCTAGTGGGGGTTCTCTTTGGTGGTCCCACCTCTGTTCTCTTTCTGGACCCCAAGGCTCCACAGGGCATCCTTTGAAATCTAGGTGAAGACAGCCATGCCCTCACTGCTTGTGCACCCTGTGTACTGGTGTACTGGCACCTTGCAGACACTGCCAAGTTTTACTACCCATGCCTTCTAGAGGGCAGCCTAAGCCATGCCTGGGCCCACTTGAACCACAACTGGGGCAGCCACAGAGCAATGCAACACAAGGCACAGAGCAGAGCCATTAAATCATTCAGTTCCCAAAGCCCTGGCAGCCTTAAATCTCCAAATGCCTTCAGGGTCATTCTTCCATTGTCTTGATAAATAAATAGTATCTGGATTCCACCTACTCATCCTACTCTCCTTGTCAAAAGTTCATTTGGCTACACTCTCTGTATTCTCTCCAGAACACATTTTTTCATTATTTACAACAGGGTCAGGCTGGGAATTTTCCAGATCTTTAAGTGCTGTATCTCTTTTGATTATAAATTCCATTTTTATCATTTTTCTTCCTGCCTTTTATTATAAGCAGTCAAGAGAAGCCATATGATACCTTAACACTTTGCTTAGATATTTCTTCCATCAAATATTCTATTTTATTGCTCGTAAGTTCCTCCCTCCACAAAACTCTAGGACATGAACACAATTCAGCATAGTTCTTTGCCACTTTATAATGAGGATGGTCTTTCTCTCCATTGTCCAATACCATGTTCCTCACTTTCATCTGAGGCCTATTTAGAACTGCCTTTACCACCATATTTTTACCAATATTCTGACCATAGCCACTTAGACGATTTTGAAGAAGACTGACGCTTTCTCTACAGCTCTCCTCTTCTGAGCGCTCATCAGAATTGCCCTTAAGTCTCCTTTCACAGCATTGTACCTCAGAATTCTTCCAGCCTACACCAATTACCCAGTTCCAAAGACACTTCCGCATTTTTAGGTATTCGCTACAGCAACATCCCAATTTTGTACTAATTTCTTAGTCTATTCAGGCTGCTATTAGAAAATGTTAGACGGGGTAATTTACAAACAATAGAAATTTTTGTTCTGACCATTCTGGGGACTGGACAGTCCAAGATTAGGTAGCAGACCTGATGTCTGGTGAAGGTGTGTTCCTCATAGCTGGTCCCTATTATATGTCCTTGCATAGTCTAAGAGGAAAACAGTTTCCCTTTAACCTCTTTTATAAAAGGGCACTAATCCCACTCAAGTATTAACCTCACAACCTAATTGCCTTCCAATGATCTCATCTCTTAATATTATTACATTAAAGATTAGATTTCAATATATGAATTTACGGGGGCACAAAAACATTAATACTACAGCAAAGAAGGAACCTCAAAATCAAAGAGATTTGATAATTTACTTAAAGGGAATAAGTAACAGACTTGGGATTTAAACCCATATTTTCTATAATAGCTGCAACTCTAGAGTTTTATTCACTTATACAAACATGGAGTTAATCTGGACCTCTGTTTTGCATATGTAAAACATGCCCAGTGATTACAGCACCATGTACATATACTTTATATATGCTTTTTTCTGTTTCCACAATGTGATGTTAATCATGAGTTCTGGCAGTAGTTTTCATTACGAAGCCATCTTGATGTGCCTGACAAAGAATGAAGAATCTACACTCAGAAAATACAAATTTTGTGAGCCTCTTAAAAAGAGAAGCACTTTTCAGAAACAAAGACTTATAGAGGAGAAAAGACAGGAAAAAGTATCTCATGAATCTTCATTCTCAATGCACTAAGAGACGAAATGTTTCAGTAGTATTCAAAGTTTAATAAATACATTTGAGAGTTCTATGTAAAACATGAGGGGGCAATAATGTGCCCCCAAACACTTGGAAAAAGAGGAGAAAGGCTGAATTGGTCAAATGATTCCTCTCTTGTTGGTAGTCACCAAAGATCATTTGTCTCTGAATGTCTAACTAAAGTATTTGGAATCCACTTAAACTCAAAACAGGGTGCTGGGAGAGCAACTTCAAGGAGCCTGGAATGAAAAGTGATTAAATTTGATAAGCAAAAATCAAATCCACTGTTTTGATACTCATAGGAAGAAAGAACCATGTGAACTGAAAGGGATAAATTAGCCATGAAAGGACAGGGGAGGGCCACACGAGAAACTTATGTACAGCTCAGAGGAGTGGGAGTATTGGCAAAGCAGACATTTACATAAGGGTCACCTCGGCAAGGCTCTCCCCATCCTGGAAGGGAGGATTTTCGGCTTACTTGTCTAAAACACACTTCTTAGGATCTAGTAGCATACCTTCTATTGATTCCACTCTCACCAAATCACTTTCATGACAATTTAATTTCTTGTGTAGCTTATGTACTCAGAATGAGTGCATTGCTCTGCTTTTAAAGTCCACATTGTTTGAGTTATTAACACTTAGTATTCTGGCATTCTGCTTATATTCCCATTTGTCTTCCAATATAGTCTGCTCACAATGAGAGGGCATATAAATCCTCCCATGTGGGCATATCCATCTACTTGACAACTATCTTGCTTATCATAAGCAAATTTTGCCTATTTGGTTAATGTGTGTCAACCCCTTAGAGATGGATCTGCAAACACTATGCCCACTAAATCAAGTTTCTGATCTTCTGTGGCTGAAACTCAAGTACTGGATTGTGGTGACATCACTGAGGGCACCTTGTAGCAACGTATCCAGGCATCCTACAGGACTTAACAGATCGCACCTCTCTGAATCACAGTGCAGCCTAGCAGAGGTTTTCCATTTGAAACCAAGACAGCACCTTCTGTGAATGTTTCATTTGTGCACCATAAATAGAGACGTACACTGTTTTCCAAGAAAGATGATGTCAATCTTTCCATAATTTAACCATGAAAATCTACAGTGGACTCTGTTACATAGCAGTACAAAGAGTCATGACTTAAAGCCTCATAAACGGCCCACGGTACTACAGCCGCTCTCAATCCAGTGACAGGTTTGGTTAATGGATTGTCCTGGTTTCTTTAAGTTTTCTATGTCTGTCAGAAGAGAACTATGCTTTTATTTATTACCTTATTCCCAAGACTATTTAGTGGAAGATTTTTCAAAAGACATTTTTAGAGAAGAATATCAAAAATAAGGAGATAAATATACTATTTATCATTTATGAATAAAAATATTTTTGAATGCCAAAGTTCTAGATATCTGGGGTAATAAAATGAAAATGTGGAGTGTCTCAGACCTCAAAAAGCTTATGACTTAGAAACTGAGTTGGCATGTAGGAAAAAAATCACAAGTCACTCTGAAGTGTACTATAGTGAACGAATTGACACAGTAGGTATAGCGAGACATTGATATCCAAGAAGACTGTTTACCCTGAGGTTTAAAGGACAAGTAGGAAGTAAACAAATCATTTAAGGGATGCTGGAACAGAAAGGATGAGGTGAACAGGAGCTGGATAGTTGGGGAAGATCTAAAGCCTAAAGGGGTTTTTGTGTAATACTGAGGAGTTCAGATATGAGTGCAGGTGACAGGGAGCATTTTGACTGAAGGGGTAAATTTCAGGTGGTTCAGATTCCCTTGGCTAGCTAAGTATAGAGTAGTTGGTGGGAAATGGGGAAAGAGTAAACTATCAACAAAACACCCTCTAAAAAACATACTCAGATATTCTCAGGAACTGAGAATGTGGGCCTGGACCAGGGCAGTGGCTGTGAAGGCAAAGAGCTGAATAGAAAAAACAAGATATATTTTAGAGGTAAAATAATAAAAATATATTGTAATCACTGAGCCAATAGCAGTGACATATTCTTGCGGATTCAGTGCCTGCTGGGTGACCTTTTTCATAGAAAGAGCGGCAATCCTGCCTGCTGTTCTACGGCTGTTTGTACTTGAAAAATTGAACATTACAGTTTTTAACATAAACGATAGGCACCTGTGTGTCACCAACTGAGGTGATTAGCCCCAGCCAAGAGGCTGTGGCATTTGACATCAGTTCCAGGTTTTAGCTCCCAGGACATCATTAACTCCCGGCCAAGGTGCTCACAGTTCAGGTGAGCTGCTCTGTCAGGCGCTGAAGTTAGAGGCATCATATGTGATGATTCAGAAATTGGGCTTAGGGTCAGCTAGGCCTTGGTTTGAATCTGAGATGTACCATTTGCTTCAACTTTCATTTCTCAGCTAAGTGTCATTGTCTATAAAGCAGAGAGAAGAGTTCCTGCTACCTAGGATGGTTATTTAAATTAAATGAGATTCTTGCTTAAATTCACATATAAAGGGTAGAATTAAGATTCCACTGTGGGTCTAGCTGACTCCACACGCTACACTCTGTCTTTATCCTTCTTTCTCTTTATATTTAGTATATGCATTATTTTCATTATTATTTATTTTTGAAGAAATGCAATAATGTCAGTGTATATTTCTCTTTTGACCCAAGAGTTGTTTTACAGAGAGCTTTTAAAAACCCGTGAAAAAAGGCTTTGTGTGGTTTGGTTTTGTTATTGATTTTCTAGTTTTATTCCACAGTCATCAGAGGCTGTTGTTTGTATTATTTGTACCTAACGGAACTGACTGCACTTTCTTCGTGACCTGATCTGTGGTTAATTTTGTCAGTGTTCTGTGTGGACTTGAAAAGAATGTGTATTCTCTATCATCAGGATAAAAAGTTTGCATTGTATTCAGATCTACCTTATTTATTACGTGGTTTGAGTCTTCCACATCCTTACAGTAAGTCACCCCTTACTCACGGTCTCCGTTTCCATGGTTTCAATTACCTGAGGTCAACTGCAGTCCAAAAACAGGTGAGTACAATAAAATATTTTGATCGAGAGAGATACTATATTCACATAACTTTTATTATAGCATATTATTATAATTATTCTACTTCATTAGTATTGTTACTAATCTCTTACTGTGCCTACTTTATAAATTAAACTTCATCATAGAGATGTATGTATAGGAAAAACACAGTACATAGAGGAGTCAGTACTATCCATGGTTTCAGGCATCTATTAGGGGTCCTGTTACATTTCTTCCATGAATAAGGGGGAGTTACTATCTTTGTCTGTGCCCTCTGCTTGTCCTGACTTGGATGGAAAGTGGTATATGTTGAAATATCTCATATGCATACGTTTCTGTCTGTTTCTTGCATCTTCTGCAGTTTCTGCTATAAAACTTGCTGTTGTGTTACGTGGTATGTATTCATAACTACTGGGTATTGCTTGTGAACTCTGGCCTTCGACATAAATCAATCCTTCCTTGTGCTATTTTATGGACATTTAACCTTGGACGTTTTTCAGCCTGAATTTTACCTTGTCTTATATCAAGATCAAAATCAACGCCCTCTGTTGTTATTTAATAGTTGGCATTTGCCTGGCAAGCTTTTGCCCATCCTTGTATCTTTCACCTTTTAAAATCACTCCGTTAGGTGTGTCTCTTGCATCCAGCAGAGAGTTGGGTTTTGCAGATTCCACATTTCGGACTGGTACACCATACCCTGCTCAGCCTGTAACTGGAGTTTCATAAAATATTTGTTTCTTTTTTATTTTCTTCTCCTCCTCTACCATGGGCAAGCCTCATGTAGGCCCTCAGTCTTCTTGTTAGCAGCAGTTTGGGACCTGTCAGGACCTGAAGTCCCTTGAGAATCATCTGGCTTAGCTGGATTCTCATGTTCGATTCTGTCCTAATGGTTCTCACACCCCAGCAGAACAGGCTATCCCTCTCTCACAGGGAAGCAATGTGTATAATCACCAGTGGTGGACTTGACAAGCACCAGTATAAAAGCTTAAAACTTATTCTCTTCTCCTGGCTTGACACACAGACTGAAGTTTCCAATATCTCAATTAAGGTCTGATGTCCCCCAAAACATTCCTTAAAATATAATTAAATGACCTGGGAGTGCTACTGTAGCATATAAGTTGATTTCTGAGAGGAACCCAAGAAATCATCTACTCAAATTTTCTCCCTAGTGTATTAATGGCTCCTGCAATGTCCCAGTCAGTTTTTGTCTTGGTTTGCATTTTTTCGGGACGTGATTAACCGACACTGTCACCCATTCTATAGGCATGAGTTTGAAGCCCAGTTAGACTATGTAACAGCTATATAATGTTGACAACTTCTATAAACACACTTAGTCTCAATTTTTTGTCTGTAGAATGAGGACATGACAGAAACTCAGACAGCTGTTAAGAGGACTAAGCAGGGTTACAAATTCAAAGATTAGGCAGGTAATTAATTGAATTCTCTAAGCATAAGGTAATAGGAGTGGTGAGGAGAGTTCATTCCCTTGTCAATGGAGAAAACTCTACTGAGCTCTGGTATATTACTGCCCTGCCTACATCGATGTGGGCCCAGTAACATCACCAGTTCTTCCAACTTTTCTAGAAAAGCAGAAACATGACTTTTAAAATGTGAAATTTCCCAATTATTGAACATGGAAACTGATTGAAATTTATTTAAACACTAGACAGGCCATTCAAAAAAACATAACTGTAGGCTGCCACTTTGCAATCTCTGGTCTACATTAATTAGCAGAATGTCTAGCACATAATAGGCACCCAATACTGCAACATGAATTCATCACAACTGAAAACTTTGACATCAGGTCCTTGGGAGATGGGACTTGTTTGACTGGGTGGGCAAAGGGCCAGGGAAAAGGAGACTCTGTGTAACCAGGACATCGACTGCAGGCCCAGACACTCTGAAGACATCGTAGGGAACAAAACAGAGAACAGAATGAGAGTGGACCAGTGATGAGCTCTGTCTCCTTCCCAGTCTGTCTGCTCTTACCCCTCTTCCCAACACTTGCTGGCTTTCTTGTACAACTGGCCGATCTCTGTACAGAAATAACTAATACAGGAGTAAGGAGAGAGGGCTAGAAACATCCTGCAGCTGGCCAGACTCAGAAGGGCCCTGGCAGCGTCCTTACAGTGAGCTAACTGAGATGAGAACAAAAAAGACATTCAGCTGGGAGCCAAGGAACTTTCTCCCCACCCCTATTCCTGATGACTTTCCCCATCGGCAACTCCGAACCTAGCCAAATACTTTCTGTTCGGGTGGGTTGCAGCTGTCCCACACACATTCTAAATAAGGGCCAGTTGAGCAGTTCCTATTTTTAGCACTTTAATGTGGATGCAAAGGTCACCAAGATTCCCCATGTGCTGGCTCAATTCCTCACTCTCTTTGTTTATCTTATTTTCCTCCTAAAATGTATGCTTTCTACTGAGCTAAAGTAAGACTTCTGGGGGATGAGGGACCCCGAATTTTACTTGCTCTTGGCTGCATTCCTTATAGTTGCCACGGGTTGGGTGATACATCTAGCCTGTGGCATGCAAAGTCACGTTCCGACTTTGGGAAACAGCATTCCAGACTTGGACCAAAGCCACTCCTTTTGCTCTCTTGAGCATAAAGAGATGCTTAGAGTAGGAAATAGCTTTAAAGCGTCTCTCAGCTAACCCTCCAAGTGCACAGTTGACAGTACTGAGGCCCAGAAAGGTGAATTTGCTTATTACTATCTAACATAAACGAGAAACATTACTAGAGCTTATATTCATGGAAGGTTTTCCTATGCTGAGTACTTTGCATGGTGTATTAATCCATTTTGTGTTGCTCTAAACGAACACCTGAAGCTGGGTGATTTACAGGGAAAGAGGTTTATTTAGCGCATGTTTCTGCAGGCTGTACCAGGAAGCATGGCTGTGGCATCTGCTTCTGATGAGGGCTTCAGGGAGCTTCCACTCATGGTGGAAGGGGCAGGGGAGCCAACAAGTCACGTGGCAAGAAAGGGGCAAGAAAGAGAGGGGAGGTATGCCACGCTTTTTAAAATCATCAGCTCTCACTTGAACTAAGAGAGCAAGAACTCACTCACTACCTCTGGCGGGCACCAAGCCATTCATGAGGGATCCGCCCCCATGACCCAAACACCTCTCACTGAACCCCATCTCCAACACTGGGGATCACATTTAAACATGAGATTTGGAGGGGACAAACATGCAAACTATATCACATGGCTTTCCTCATTTAATTCTCACAACCCAACAAGGCATCTAGTTCAATTATTCCCATCCTAGAGATGACAAAACTGAGGTTAAGTGGTTTAGGAAACTTGCCCTAAGTCACACGGACTGGTAATGATAGTAGGCTGAAGACATTTAGGATACTAATTCTAGTTTTTCAGTTCTTTCCAGAACCAGAGCTCAGTGTATAGATTCATTTTCCCTCTCTCTCTCTCTTGATCTCTCTCTCTCTCTCTCTCTCTCTCTCTGTGTGTGTCTCTGTCTCTCTGTCTCTCTGTCTCTCTCTCTCTCTCTCTCACACACACACACACACACACACACACACACACACACACAGACTTTCATGTTTTTCTTTGGAGGCTATAGTGTGTTTTCAGAACATGAGTGCGACCTGGTGAAAGCTCCCACTTAGCCTGAGAGGCCAAGTGGCTGCTAGATACAGAGGAGAGTTTTGACTCCGTTTACCTGTTCTCGGGGTCGGCCAAGGCCATACTCCGAGTGACGTAACACATTTTGAGAGGGATGCTTTTCCGGTCTCTGTGGAAGGAGAAGGACTGCGATGATGGAGGGTCTGAGGCGCTGCCCCCTAACCGAGGGGATTCAGGCGGAGGCGTTTCCCACCCAATCTCAGATACTGGGGATCCCTTCTTCACATAGGGCGTGGCTTCTCGCATGTACTTCACTGCAAGCAAAAAGACAGTAAATGCTTTTAAGTACACCAAAGCTGAGTTTCTGGGAAGTCTGATTGTGTTTCTGAAATAGACTTGCATTGGATAATCTCTTAATACTGAACTTCTTAAATTCTGAATGTGATTCAGAATTTCTGTTCCACTCAACGTAATTACCTTATTATTTAAATTATATAGCTCTGTGGATCTTAGAACTTGCTGTTATGGTGTCCTAGAGTTGAAAATTGTGTCTAGGTTTTTTCAACTGTGACAATTTTTACATTTTCTGATTATAAGTTTTGCATTCTGGGAAAAAGGCTGAAAACAAAGATAACTTAGGCTAAAAGATACATTATTCAATATAGATGTAAGGAATAGGGTAGCCACATTCGCTACCCATGATGCCATTTTTCTGTTGAGAAACAATGATAGGGCTTTCAATTTAATAGTGTTAAGGAAACACATACAAAGAAATACATATAAGAACACATTTTGTAGTGGAAAAAATGTGTAATAGCAAAAAAGTTATTTGTAAGAGCTGATAGCCAGAAACAATGTAAATATCCATTAAAAAGGGACAGATTAATTAAATAAATTGTAAGACATCTATATCACCATTTAAAAAGTGTGTGTGTGTGTGTGTGTGTGTGTGTGTGTGTGTGTGTAGATGTGTTGATATGTAAAAATCTGTAAGATCTATTATTAATAGGGAAAAAGGGAGAAAGAAATACATATACTGTAATATCTTTGTATATAAATTCATAAATATGTGCTTATATGCCTACAATTATTTTTGGGTAGAAATATAAGAAATTGTTAAGATAAGTTAGCTCTGGGAATTGGAAATAAAAGCCACAATGATTAAGAAATAAGTTTTTACTGTTTACTTATTACTCTTTTATATCAATTTCATGTTTAACCATATGTGTGTATTACTTTTATAATGCTTAAGAAAACAAAAATAGTTTAAGAGCCAAGTGGAGCAGACTGAAGTTCTGCTCCTTGATATGTTTTGCCGTGGTATTAAGAAGTATTTTTGTCTATTCTGAATTTGAGCATTTGGTCCTTAGACAGCTTTTGAGTTGACAGGGCAATGAGATTCTTTGAACATGGAATATACAATTGCATATTCTCTCTATCACCCACATACTCTGGTTCTCTGCTGCTTGGGGAGATTTGGTTAAGTCCCTCACAGGTATTAGTCATTACAAATGGCAGTGGATTGGAATAAAAGCAAACTAGGGGACATTTCCTCCAGATCTTTGACAAATCAGTTCCACCAACTACTGCCTTCCCCATGCAAGACATGGACAGGAGCATAGAGACTACAGAGACGAACAGTACCCTTTATACCCAGAGTTACAAAATCATGGGTGACTACAGTGGATGCTGTTGGTGTCCCATCTAGAATCCTTTTCCTATATCCTAGCTGCTGTGTGATGAGTGAGAACAACTCATAGCTGCCCCCTGCTCTTGGCCCAACAAAAGCTTCTAAGCTTGGGAGGCTGCAAAGTCACTTCCCAATCCTCCAGACAGATGCTGTGCTTCTCAGAAACCCACCTAAGGCAGGACATAAGACAAAGTACACAAACCATGGCTGAAAGTAGAATGAGCTATATTTTATGACAGGAATAAAATGCCTTGAAATAACCCATTAACTAAAGGATCTAGGAGCATGAGAGACAGTTCAGGTTCCCAAAATTTAATCAGCAGTTCAAATATACCCATATGCATGTAATATGGTCCTTTATTGAGGGACTCAATTATATATATCAAAAATAGCCGTATTAATACAAGACAGAGGAGCAGTCATTGAACACCAACACATATTTTCAAGAAAGATTTCAGGGTTTTAATTGAATATAAGTGCAGTCAGAAGAAAAGAGCTCCATGGTTGCTCCAAACCTGTTGGCATAGGTTGCAGTTACAGAAGGAGAAATATTCATAGGCTGCATATTTTAAGAAATATTATTTATTTCTGGGTAAAGTATTCAAAGAGGAACACAGACAAATGCAGAAAATTTAGGGGGACATATTTAAGCTGTCCGAGGCCGGAATAAATATACTTCTTTAGAATATTCTGAACTTCTTCAGAATCTTCTAAAAGCATTTTAGTAGAAGCTAGAACACTGCTTAGCTTTGAATATTATAGAATTACACTTATGGAAATATAGAAAATTCAAGTATCAGCTGAGATGGATTGAAGATTTTCCTTTGATTGCATTATTATCCTTCTGAATGGAGTAAATGTTGCAGGAGTGAGAATCCAGGGATGCTTCATAGATAAGGTGACATTTGAACTGGGCCTTAAAGAGTAGCTGAAACTTTAAAACGTAGAGAAAAGAGTAACAATCCTTCCTTTATGTAACATGCTGTGCTTTATAACTTTTTTTGCAATTCCTTAGAAAAGGTAAGTCAGATCTCAATTTAGAAGAAGGATAGAGACAGAATATACTTAAAGATGTGCAAGTATTGAACCAAGTGCTTTATCTATCTTTGCACATTGAGTTTCAAATTACCATTTAAGGTCTCATTTTGTATACAAGGAAACTAAGGTCTAGAGAAGATATGGATAAGGCATCTTTTATTTACCAAGCATCCATGTGTGTCCAGGAGTTATACAAGAAAAATATTGCTATCTCTTTCAGACCTGCTAGAAAGAAATGCCTTGTAGGGCTCTTCTAATTCAAGTGAACATGAACAGCTTGACATAGATGATCCCTTGTAGGTTAGTATTATTGTACAAATTAGCACACTGATCCTCGTAAGTTTAGCTTATGTAAAGTCACATGGCAAGTAAGTGATGTAGCTGAAATTTGATTTCTCAGAGATGATATTTTCTCATGAGATCTAGCTATATCACCTAATGAAGGATGCTAATAGGTTTGAACTTTATTCTACAGGCAATGGTGATAGATGTGGTTGTCTGTGGGTAAGAGAGTGGCAGAATCAAAGGTTAACTTTAAAGAGAACTCCTGGAAGGTGAGATTGGGTGTACTTAAGAGAAAAGATATTAGTAGTAGATCCACCATTTCTGGGGCCATAGGGATTAATGTCAGAGATAACCCAAGCAACACTCTAAATCTCCATATAAGGCAAGAGGAATTCCAGAAATGTGTGGCTTTATCCATTCCTGGAAAGAAGCATGGAGAGGATAGCAAGTCTTAACCTGGAAGCAAAGATTTACCAAGTACCCATTTCCTTTGTGACACAGCACTAGAAAATAGATGGCACTGACTTGCAGGAGGGATATCCCATGGGGAATACTATTCTGCATATATTTAACTGACCAATTGAAAATAAAGACAGAAAAAATAAGGTAGGTGTGATAATTTAAAAATTTCACTCATTTAATCCAAACTTGCCAGTCAATTTTCATGTGCTAAGAACTGTGCTGTCCATGAGGTATAATAAGAAATAGTCCATGATTAAAAGTTTAAGTCTATAAAAAGGAGAAAGGGAAGTAAGTAGATGATATGGGTGCTTATGTTAAATCTTAAAACTGGTTTAAGGAGATCTCAAGCTCGACAAATCTCGAGGCCTTGAAGAATCAATGCAAGTCCTTTCTGGAGGAAGGCAACTTCATCTTACGTTTCAAAGAATCCCTATGAATCATTTTAAAGGGCAATGGGCAGGCATAAAAATCAAAGAAAACATTGCACACAAGGAAACAACGTACCATGAGCAAGAACCAGCACTCATGGCAGTAAGTCTCACACATACTACAAAGCTATAGTATGTTTCCAGAAACAAATGAAAGCTCGAGAGCCTCTTCCAGAAATTCTTCAAAAGTGATTTAACATGGCAATAAAAAGAACCAAACATTGTTTAGTAATATTACCAGAATTAAAAATTCCATAAATAGACATGTCAGAAGAAGGAATTAGGGAACGGTAGATAGGACATTTTATAGAATGTAGCACAAATACACAAAAAGATGGAAAATACGGGATAGAGATGAACAGATATGAAGGATAAAGTAAGAAAATCTAAATATGTTTAAATGAACCCTCAGAAGGGTAGGGTATAGCAAATATGGCACAGCCAAAGAATTTTCCTGATGCAAAGACATCAACCCATAAGTTCAAGAAACCTAATTTGGCTTTGCTGAACAATGCCTATGAACTTCACCATCAAGAAAAATAGAAACAAGGTATCATTCTTCTTTATATTTTGGATGGGGTAATGGCTTAGGTTTTTCTATGTTTCTTCTGAGAAATTTAGATATCACTAGTATTGCTTTTCACTAATAGTGGGAGGAAATCTTAGTAAAATTCCATCGCCAGAAAATAAATTTTCAATTTCAAGAAATTAAACAAGGCTAAAAGATTATCATCACTGTTCCTAAGGAAGACATGCTGAGGTCCTGGTAGTTTTTCTGTATCTATGCTGAAAGAGAGTAAGTAACATCCACACATCCTTTCTTAAAATCCCTTTGTCCAAGAGTCCTGATTCTTTTTGATATGTATAGAAAATGGAGACATTTGTTATTGTGTATAACAAAAAAAGCAAAAGAAGATTGCCATTGGGTTTCTCCGAGAACCCATAATTTCTGGTACAGGAGGAGTAATAAAATGGTCAAGATGACCCTTTCTGCTGGAAGAGACTCCAAGTCATTTTTACAAGGCTTGGCTGTCAACTGCGGACATAATTCAACTGCCAAGCACTTCTGTCCCCAATCACTGATTGAGGTCTGAAACCAAGCAGCCCCAGGCAGGGAATGAAAACAGGGCAGCCATGCTTGGGTGTGGTAAAGCAGTGGCTCTGATTGGAAACGGAGTGTGTGAAAACTTCATGGTTCTTTGTGCCTTAGTGTCCTGAAATTTCTATACCTGGGAATCAGAATATTGAGGATATCATCTAAGTCAGGGAAGGGAAAGTGTTGCCTAAGAATAGATTTGTCTACAATAGGCAGCCAGCATTAGTGTATTAAGTAATACAGGAGTTTGTTATTCATTTGTCAAAAGTCTAGGGGAAAGAAAAGGGCTGCTAGGGCAGCTCTGCTCCCTAAAGTTATCAGGGATTCAGGCTTCTGCTTCCTCACTGCTCTGTTTCCCTGGTGTGCTGTCTAATGATCCACTACAGCTGCTGAGTTCTAGGCATCACAACCAAATTACCATTAGTAGGAAAGACAAAGAAGTGAAAAACACACCATCCTTCCCGCTTTTTAAGGCCACTTTTCAGATATTGACACACTGTTTTTCTGCTTACAACCTGATATGGTTTGAATATTTAGCCCCTCCAAATCTCAGGTTGAAATGTCATCTCCAATGTTAGAGGCGGGCCTAGTGGGAGGTACTGAATCATGAGGACAGATCCCTTGTGAAATGGCTTAGCGCCATCCCCTTGGTAATGAGTGGTTCCCTTGAGATCTGGTTGTTTAAAAGAGTCTGAGACCTCGCCCTGCTCTCTCTCTCTCTCTCTCTCTCTCTCTCTCTCTCTCTCTCTGTTTCTCTATCTCTCTCTTCATCCCATTCTTGCCATAAGATGTGCTGGTCTCCCTTTGCTTTTCACCATGGATAAAAGCTCCCTGGAGCATCAACAGAAGCCAAGCAGACGGTGGCTCCATGCTTCCTGGTCCAGCCTGCAGAACTGTGAGCCAATTAAACCTCTTTTTTTTTTTTTTTTTTTAATAAATTACCGAGATTCAGGTATTCCTTGATAGTGATGCAAAATGGATTAACAGACAACCCACTGGCCAGAATTTACTCACATGGCCACTTCTAGGTGGGAAATAAATTTATTCTTTATTCTTGACAGCTCTATGCCCTCCCAGCCAAGAAAGAAATGGTATGGAGAGGTGGCTATTACTGTGGAAAGTGAAGAGAATAAATATTAGGAGACAACTCAGCTTTTTCCAGAGGAAGACATTCCTAATTCTCTCAGAACTTAGCATACATAGATTTTATAACACATAAATACAAATAAATGTGTTAGAACAATCAACTGAAAAAAACATCATAACTATGTTCTATATACTTTGCTAAGTGTTTTTTCTGTATTATCTCATTTGAACCTCACAACAATATAGGCATTATAATCATCCCCCTTTTACCAAAGACACTACAATAGAGAGGGGGTAGGTCATTTGGCCAAAGTCATAGTGCTGGAAAATGGCAGAAGCATGAGGCGAATCCAGGTAGACTGGCTCTAGAGACCTTAGGTTTAACCAGGAAGCAATACTGATTCTCACTCTTAAAAAAAAATTGTGTGTGTGTGTGTGTGTGTGTGTGTGTGTGTGTGTATTTAAGTCAATATTTTTATGTGCTGGGAAAAAATACCCAATTAAGAGGCTGTTGCCTGTAACATAAGAGCGTTTGATTTTGTAAGCCTGAACTATTAAACTATGACATTTCAATAAATGCCTTTTAAGATACTATAATATGTATTCGTAATAAAGGGTTTAACCTGGCAGAACTGAACACTAGTGTCTGCATAATTACATCTCCATGTGCTTACAGACAGTAATTTCAGGCAAAGAGCTGTTGAAACTGATTAGAAGCAGCCAGGCCCAGGTTCAGGGTGCCTAATAATCAGAACTCATTAATAAACCATGCCCTTTTTAGGCATCATGATTTAAAAGCTGTGGTTTAGCAATTAAAATTCCAATCTTCAGTTGTAAGAAAAGGGGTGGAGAGAAGTAAGAAGTGGTCTTCAAACCAATAATCCACCAAGCCACTTTGAATATGTTTGTGTTTTTCATTTGATGGACAGGTAGTTGTCCTTCAAGATTTCAAAAGGGCGTGCAGTAAAGCCCAAGTTTTCTAAGGCTCCAAGTTGCCACAATTAAATCTTTGTTGGGTTGGCCAGATGACATTTGAAAGAAAAAGCAGCACACAGGCTACTAATGAGGAAATGCTTTAGGCAAATCCAATCAACTCTCCTACCAGACTGGTTTCTAAGGAGCCAGAAAGTCCATCTGATATGTTCAAGTTTTCTTAAAAAATAACAACGAACACAACAAAAAAAGAATTTCCAGATTACAGGAAGGAAATATTTATTGCTTTAGAGGATGTGGACACAAATGTACATTTTTTAAAATGTGATTAAGGAGAAAGAAAATTAGCTCGAGGCAAGAAACCTGGGTATTCAGACTTTTGGTGAAATGTTCAAGTGGGGGACAGGTTGGTGACAGTGGGATTTGCTAACAAAATGCAATATAAGATTTACCCTTAGTGGCATTTCCCAGGTCATCTTAGAGAGGAAAGATCCAGAGAGAGATCATTAATATTTCCAAAAAGACCAAGAAATGATGAAAGAGGTAATATGTTTCTTAGAAGCTATAGCTAATGTCTCGAGAGGCTGAATGATGCCGAGGAAATAGAATTGGCCGTGGGAGTCCGGGACCTGGATTACAGTTCCAGCTCTGCCACTAACTAGCTCTCCAGCCCTGGGCAAGTCACTTCCCTTGCCTGGATCTCATTTTCTTTGCCTGTCAAAGGAGAGAAATAAGTTCCCTACCCTCCAAACGTTCTATGATTCCTTGGGAAGCTGCCTTTTTCTGACGATATTACAAAAGAAAAAAAAAAAAGAACATGTCTTACCTCATCTTGCTATTTGTGTCATCACCAACAAATAGGCCTGCTCAAATATGTGCCAAATTCTAGGCAGAGGCCTTAAGCAGATGTGTCTTCTGACTTTTTAACCAAACCCTACAGGCACCTGACAAATATGAATATAAGCCCACATTTGAGATTATTTGCTCAAGTTACTTTTTCTTAGGTTTGGCAGCCTTATCTAGAAGAATCATTATTTTCATTCAGTTACCGATATTTATTTTACTGCCATTCTGCCAGCTGAATCCTGGCATAAATATATCTTGAACATAAGAAGTATTTGAAGGATGGCCAAAACGTTCTGAAGAAGTCATAAGGACATTCTTGGAGAGGGGACTGAGTTTTAAAATGTGGAGTCAAGAGTAAAATAAACTAGGTATGAATTTGTTGAGTAATCTTTGGTCTCCGAAGAAAAGATTATTTCAAAATTATCTTATTTTAGCGAATCCACTCATTCAATGTGACCTACCTTGATTCTTCAACAAAGCAAGATAATTGATGCCAAAGTAAGGCAATGGACCCGCAGAAAGTATCCCATCTCATGAGCAATCCTACAACCATCCAGAGCAGGCTGATTGGTTTAGTTATTAATTAATCCAACAAATGTTTAATGAGCACTTGCCGTAGGGAGGGCCCTGAGTGTTGGAATGGTCACAGTGAATAAGACCGACTGGCTCCCTACTTCAGGTGCTTGCACTCCAGTATACATATGCCTGTTGCGGGATAAGGAGGAGACATGAAACAAATAGACGACATAGGGCATTGCTTAGAAAGTGACATGCACTAGAGGACAGGGGCCTGTCTCCGTTCACACAGAGCCATTCACTATCGGGCAGCTGCCTACTTCCTGACCTAATCTTAGGTGACTTGCTCTCTCACAAGCCACAGACAAGTACTATTTAATTCTCTTAACATGCCATGTTCTCTCCTGCCTCTGTTCTCTGCATATGTGGTATCCTTGATGTGGATACCTTTCTGGAAAACTCCTTACATCCTTTAAGCCTCACGCTGGGTAACCTTTTCAAAGTGTTCCTGACACCTCCTGGCATGCCTTCCTTAAACACCAACTGTGCTTTGTAGTAACTTCCACTGATATCAACAGCATCAGGACCATAAACATCACGATGATGGCTTATTCCACACCAGGCACTGCACTGATCAGCTTACACATACTACAAAAAACTTATATTTATATACAATGGTTTGCATAATAGGTCTCTCTAGTAAAACCATAAAGTCTTCAAAGTTGAGTGACTACTTTACAAACTCTAGACTCTGAAGCCAGACTACACAGTTCACATCCCAGCTCTGCCACCTGCCAAGTGTGAAAACTTAGGAAAATCTCCTTACCCTTTTGATACCTTCACCTCTCCATGTGTAAAATGAGGATATATAGCCCTTCTTACCTTAGATAATTGCTATGAGGTTACGAGGATTAAATGGGTTATCACACACAAAGGGCTTGGAACTGTGTTTAGCACACATAAAGTACTCATTAGTGTCAGGAAAAATAAAAACTCAGGGATATGCAATTAGCACAAATCTCTTGGCTACAAAACATGGAATTGGTGAGCAAATGAACAGCAGATAAAATCTCCATAACATATTTTCTCAGATTTCTTTCTTCTTTCTTTCTTTTTTTTTTTTTTTTTTTTTTTTTGAGACAGAGTCTGGATCTGTTACCCAGGCTGAAGTGCAGTGGTACAATCTCAGCTCACTGAAACCTCCACCTCCTGGGTTCAAGTGGTTCTCCTGCCTCAGCCTCCTGAGTAGCTGGGATTATAGGCATGCACCACCATGCCTGGCTTATTTTTGTATTTTTTTTTTTGTAGAGACAAGGTTTCACCATGTTGGACAGGCTGGTCTTGAACTCCTGACCTCAAGTGATCCACCCACCTTGGCCTTCCAAAGTGCTGGGACTATAGGCGTGAGCCACCATGCCTGGCCAATTTCTCAGATTTGTTCTCTAGGAGCAGTCTCATAACTGATCTTTATTACAGATCAAGAAGCAGAGGACAGAGCATATCAGTCACTCTCCTAAGGTTCTAAGACCAAGGCGTCACAGATGAGGGTCAGGAACCCTGCACTCTCTCCTGTAAAATGGAGGTTAGCAAGATTTTTCTGTAAAAAGCCAAAGAGAAAATGCTGAGAGCTTTGTGGACCTTAGTCTCTGTCATAACTTCATTTTGTCATTGTTGCGCAAAGAGGTCACAGACTCTACAGAAATACATCAGTGTGGCAGCATTCCAACGCTTCATTCACAAAAACAGGCAGAAGGCCAGGCTGGACCCACGGGCTGTAATCTGCCAACTTTAGCTTTAGAACAATAACAACAACTAGCCATTATTGATTACTTACCCTGTGTTGGACGCGGCTCTAAATGTGTAAAATATGCTGATTAGGGAGCAATTCTATGAAGTAGGCACACTATTATGCCTACCTTACAAGAAAGAAAAATGTGGCATAGAGAACTGAAGTGAGTTGCCCACAGTCACATGGTAGCAACTGGCAGTGCTGAGATTTGAACCGAGGGTGTCTAGCTCTACCCTCGACTTTCAGTCACTTTACCATGCTTTCTTTTTGCATCCTGGATGCTGCCTCTACACATGCACAAATGTTCATGCTCAAAACTTGTTTATATAACCACAAAAATTTTTGAAGTCATGTTTTTAAAAATATCTTTTAGCTGGGCATGGTGGCTCACACCTGTAATTCCTGCATTTAGGGAGGATGAGGTGGGATGATTACCTGAAGCCGGGAGTTCAAGACTAGCCTGAGCAATACAGTGTGACCTCATTTCTACAAAAATAAAAATTAAAAAGTTATCTGGGCATGGTGGTGCGCACCTGTAGCCCTACCTACTCAGGAGGCTGAAGCAAGAGGATCGCTTGAGCTCAGTAAGTTGAGGCTGCAGTGAGGTATGATGGTGTCACGATGGTGTCACTACACCAGCCCAGGCAAAAGAATGAGACTTTGTGTCCAAAAAAAAAAAAAAAAAAAGCAACACACACAAAAGTTTCAATCTGCAGTATTTTCTTTTCATCATCTTATAAACATAAAATATCAATGTTTGTGTTTCCATAAAGAAAAAAGATAAGGATAAAAAGAGGCTGAAACTACCGGGACCTTGCTCATTTGACATCCAGATATTATAAAGCAGCTGGCCCAAACTCCTTCAAAGTCTGAAGGTGGCAATGGATGAATGTAGTAGATGAGGCACATAATTGGTGTTGCTTTTATTATTTCAAGTTATTAGATAGCTTCAGGGAGAGACACCTAATGCTTACGATGACAACATTGAGACTTGAAGAGTTTCACACAGGCACTAAATAAAAAGATGAAATATAATAGGGATAAGATAGAAAGTTCTGTCATTGCATATTCAAAACTTTCTGTGACATGTAGGAGAGGGAGAACTGTGTTATAAGCTGTTGATAAGAATAAAGATTCTAGGGATTTTCATGGATATGATTCCCATAGTAAAGTAATAAGATATTAGGCTCCACGGATAGTGATATGGCATTCAGAAAAGAAGAGCACAGTCCCTCTCTTTGCTTTCTTGATCAGCCTATACCTGAAGCTCTAAAGGTTAGGGATGTTTAAATGAGGGCAAAGCAGATGATTAGGTTGCTGAAAGACTCAGGAAATAATTAAATCATACATTAAATGAAAGACCTTAGCACCAAAGAGTGAAGTGCATCAACTTTGGAGTCTGACCCTGGGGTCCAATTCTGAGCTCTTCTACTGCCGAGCTCTGTGGTCCTGAGCAAATTACTTGGTTTACCCCCATGTTAGTTCTTTCACTTACTCATAGAATTATGAGGATTAAATGAGTCAATACAAGTAAAAATCTGTAAGACACTTGGCACAGTAAACACTGAAAGATCCACTACAATTATTAGGAGCTATTTAACCTAGAAAAACAATTTACAGGACTTAATAACTGAGGACTGGGTTAACTTCACTTTGTGTACTTCTATAGAGACATGATCAGGGAATATAATCAACAGGGATAAGATTTGGGTTCAATATAAGAAAAAACTGAGAGGTGGTGACTTCCCTATGTTAATGACATTTCAAGCAGAAACTGGATGAGCTGTTTCCCAGCCACACTGCAGAAAAGAATTCTACTTTGTGGTGGAGTAGATTGTTTCTAAAGTCTCTTCAAACTATTATGTTCTGTGATTCCTTCTGTAATGTGCTTAATTGAGATGCCAAATCCAAAGACTCCAACATAGTGAGATTGATTCACAAATACATTACCAAGCATAAAATTGTGCTCTGTACATTTCTTCATTTGTATTAGTAGTGTGACCATGGGACAGTTTGTTAAGCTATCTGGGTCTTAGAATCCTCATCTGTATAATGAGGAAAACAATGTCTTCCTTAGATAGCCAATACAATGTAGTGGTTTAAAATATGAGCTCCAGAGTTGGAGGATCTGGGTTGGAATCCCCAATCTTCCATTTACAAGGTGGACTTCTTTAAGAAGGTATATAACCTCTCTGTACCTCAGTTTCCTTGCCTGATAATAACAGCACCTATCTCATGGGATTGTTACAAGGATTAAATAATTTTTGAGAATGTATACAAAGCCCTTTAAACAATGTCTAGCACATACTTATCACTCAAATTTAAGTATTACTATTATGTCGTTGCTGTTATTGTTGCTATGAAATTTCTATGAGAAAATGCATTGCAAGGATGTCTCTTTTCTAACTCTTAGAACTGTCAAAATAAAAAGTGCTTGAAAGTATCATTTCTTTCATTCACTTCTTGTGCATAAATTAAGCACTTACTCTGTGCACCGTGTGGGACTAGACATGGCAGGATAGATCATCAACTGGATATACAAGTTACTGCTTCTGAGAATTTTACCGTCATGCCAGGTAGAAAAGGCGTACAAACCTAAAATACCAAGATTTCTACAGAATATAATTCAATACTCACAAAAAATAGTCTAAAGTTTATTAATCAGATACTAGTAAGTATTTAGAGGACCTGGATTAATTTGCCAACAAGGCCCTCACCATCAAAAATAATCATAATTTCTCTTCCCTGGGAAAATAACTATTTTAACAGCTATACTCTTAACATCTGAAGACAGGAAGTGAGTAACAGGCAGAAAGGATGTCTGATTGCTCAACTCCAAATATTGTTTTTACTCCTTGCTAGACAGAAGATCACATGTGAATGAAACTTTACATCAAAAGCAGGAAGTGCGTCTCTCTCTGGCCCCTTACAGGTATCTCTGGAAGATAAAAATCTATTATTCCAGGTGTTGCTTCCTAATAACATCCTGCAAATCAAACCTAGATCTCAGTAAATTTGCAATTATTTTTCAGTGACAGAAGTCCAGAGTCATACTTTTCCAAAGGAAACCACATTAAGCAAACTAAATATAATTACCAAGGGTAGACTCAGAAAAGGTATGACAGTTTTCTACCTGACCCAGAATATGCTGCAAATTTGAAGTACTTATAGAGGCCTCTGAAGATAAGGTAGATGGTGAGGGATTCTTTGAAACATCAGAGTCTGTCAGACTAGACAATGCTATGGATACTTCTATTTTGAAAGTGCTTTGCTGGGTGTGGTGACTCACACTTATAATCCCAACACTTTGGGAGGCTGAGGCAGGTGGATCATGAGGTCAAGAGTTTGAGAACAGCCTGACCAACATGGTGAAACCCAGTCTCTACTAAAAATACAAAAATTAGCTGGGCATGGTTGTGTGTGCCTGTAACCCCAGCTACTCAGGAGGCTGAGGCAGAAGAATCGCTTGAACCCAGGAGGCAGAGGTTGCAGTGAGCTGAGATCATGCCACTGCACTCCAGCCTGGACAACAGAGTGAGACTCTGTCTCAAAAAACAACAACAACAACAATGACAACAAACTGCTTTATAGCACTTCCTTGCACACAATCTCATTGCATGCTTATTGTCACCCTCATCTGAAATATGCATAGTTGCAAGGCCTTTTAGAATCTGACTATGCATCTATTTTTTTTAAGACTTCTATGACCCAGAGAGTGAGAGGCTAACAACTTTCCCCATCAAATTTTACTCCCTCCCCCAAACTCATGTGCACACACAAACACATCTTGCTTTACAGAACTAATGCCTTTAGGACTCAACTCAATTGACTTCACTGGGCAGCTGCACTGGATTTTCTCCAAGAGGCCAAGCTTAGCTTGGTCTTGCCTCATACTCTCTTATGAGAGTAATTTCTACGAATTATGTCAGGATGACAGAGGAAAGGCCTAAGCAACCTTTAAGGATCTGACTATCAGAGTTAGGAGAATAAAACCTCACAAGATTTAATGCTGAACCTCTGGAAGCTTCACTTGAGGCATGGCAGTCAAGATAGTTGGGGCTTTGTTGTTTTTTAAAAAATTAGGAAAGGAATGATGGTGAGCATCAGTGAATGGATACAACTCTTTCAATAAATAAACCCATAGTAAAATCTAAAAATAAAAATGTAGGCCAATTGAGGTTCATAGAGTTTAAATATCTTACTGCAAGTAAGCACAATGTCTGAAATTGGATTCTACATCTTCTAAATCTAATTTGAAAGTCCCTTTCACCATGTAATAATACATCTAGTTGTAATAATCACAGATGTAACAATACATCTAGTTCAAGTAACATGAAGACATGAACTAGATTATTATGGCTAATGGGAAATGAATTGCTATTGATGCTGGGAAAATTTATTGGATATTAGAAAAGATGATTAAATTAACATACACTGTTATTATTACATCAGAATTGATGTTATCAAAATATTCCACATGTGGCATAAGAAAAAAATCTAAAAGTCATATCTAAAATACTAAAAAACAGACAAACTGTCACATTTAATGAAAACAAAAAAACTGATATAAAATTTGTATTATAAACAAAAGGGGAAATAATGTCAAATACCATAGAGATTGAAATAATAATCTCTAAAACATAAAAGAATACATTTGACAGCTTTATGGTAATAAATTTGAAAACATAGGCTGCACAAATTCCTAGAAAAAATAAACAACAGAAATAAACTTAAGAAAATAGAGAGCATGGTTAGTCTTTTAACTCCTAAAGGAATGGGAAAATTCTTTAAAAAGAATTTTAAAATTTATTCTTTAGTTTTAAAGAAAATTATTTAAAAAGAAAATACTAGAACCAGAGCTTATTAGTGAATTCTATCAAATTTTTAAAGAATAGCTCATTCAGATATTAATCAAACTATTTCAGAGACTAGACACAGAAAGAGTCTCCTCAAATTATTCCATGAAGCTAATATAACTTTAATAAGAAAACAAGTCATGGAAAATTTTTAAAAGGAAAATTACCCATCCATTTTCCTAAATATAAATATAAATCCCAAATGCTAAACAAAAATATCAGTGAAATGAAGTCCAACAATATATATAGAAGACAGCAGTACAGCATGACCAAGTTTGGACTATGTGAATAATGCAAGATTGGTTAAATATTAGAAAATGTATTATTGGCATTCAATATATTAACAGATAAAAGGAGAAAAGTAATGACTACTTAAATAAGTGAGGAAAATTCATTTTATATTTTATAAACTTTAACAGGCAGTTATAGTAAACAAAAGAAGCCCTCTTTAAGCCAGACATTGAAGGTAACTTCCTTAACTTCATAAAGACTACCCACTAGAAATAAAACCAAATTGATATCAAACATTCTGAAGGCAGAATATTTGATTTTTCAATCTCTTTGAAAATCAGGTCTGAATTAACAGTACCCTCCCATTACTCCTTTATATAATGTTGCGTGGAAAGTCCTAGGCTGTGGTAAGTGACAAGAAGCAGCAGCAATTCAATGTATCAGGATTGGAAGGTTAAAAATGTCAAACAAATGAATGTATGAATGAATAAGTGAGAGAGTGAAAAAATGGAAGGAAGGAAGGAAAAAAAGGAAAGGGGGGAGGGAGGGAGGAAGAGACGGAGAGAAGGAGGAAGCAAAGCATCTAGAACCAGTTACAATAGAGCCGAATTTCCGTTATGGCTGGGGTCCTAATTTTCCGAGTAGCTGTTAGCAAATCATTTAACTCTCTAGTGTTCTTAAATTTCCTATTCTATAATATCAGGGAAACTACCTTGGTTAATTAGGTAGACAGTAATTCTATTAAAAGGGATGGAAAATATAGGAAGGAATACAAGCTTGTGGGATGAGAGTGCTATTTCGGTTTTGGAGATGTAAGTTTTGAGCTGTGGACAGAATATCCATGAAGAGATAGAGGTCAACAGACAGCAGAATTAGGAGTCTGAAGCTTTGGGAAATGGTCAGAGCTTCATCTCAGGCCCAGTGGAAGGAGATGTTACATGATAATCATAATGGTTAGCATTTATTGAGTGCTAAATAAATGTCCAGGGTTTTACATAGATCATGTCTTTTAATTTTCCCAACACCTTGTGAGAGAGTACTGTTATTATTCACGGTTTACAGATGAAGACACATAAGTCAAATAACTTACCTAAGACCCTATAGCCTAAAAGTTGTGATTCAAGCCTGATTCCAAAGCTTTTCCTCTTTCCCACTGTGTTGCAAAAGTCTGCCTTTTGGAATCAGATCTGATTTATAATCTTTTCTCCCCAAAGAGACTTTAGGTCTGGACAACTTGCTACAGTTCTCTAAGCCTGAGGTTTCTCCTCTTGAAATAGAAGAAAATACTACTAAAAGCATGGAGTTGTTTTGTGTATTATACCAGATAATATATGTAAAGTGTCTGGTATTTAAAAAAAAAAAAAAAAGATGTGCCATAAATGGTAGCTCCCTTTACCCTTTCTGCTGAAGGCAAACCTCCCAGAAGCAAACTAGAGCATAAGGACAGAGGCAGATGACAGGTATGTAACACCCTAGAGCCATTTTAGGAGTTCCAATGTCTGGGATATTTTCTTATGTTCCAAGATATCCGTATTCTCACTATCCCCCAGCCTTTTCTGCAGGCAGCCCAGGGCCAACCAGAAGGGCAAAAGGCAGACATCAAAGCTCAAAAGGGAAATAGATGTTGAACTGAACAGATGACTTAAACCCTTCCTCCTATTCTAAAACACTATCTGTTCCCTGATCTAATCTTGGAGCAGGGAAGAAGGGGGCGGAGGTTGTAGGTGTTGTGAAGGGAAAACTCAAACTAAACAACAGGAAGCTTATTGGCCTATTTGAGTCGCAGTATAGTTGAGCTAAAACATCACACACTTTGAGTCAGATCAATCCAGCTTATGCTGCTGATTGCTCCACAAATGACTACTGGGAACATTTCCTGACCTCTCTAAGCCTCATAGGGTCTGTTAACATGTAATGCACGTATTTGCTATTAAATTAGGTAAGACTGGCTATGGTTAGAATGTGTCCTTTCAAAATTCATGTCGAAATTTAATCCTCATGATGGTAGTATTAAGGAGTGGGACCTTTTGGGAAGTGATTATGTCATGAGGGTTCTGCCCTCATGAATAGATGAGTGCCTTACCAAGGGCAGGGGGGGAACTAGCTTAGGCCTTTTTGCCCTTCTGCCTTCTGCCATGTGAGGACATAGCATTCATCCTCTATGGAGGACAAAGCAAGATGCTCTCTTGGCAGCAGGGAATAAGGTCCTCCTCAGACAATGAACCTGTTGCTAGCTCGGTCTTAGAACTATAAGAAATAAATTATTGTGCTTTCAGGAACTGGTTTTTTGAAAAGATCAACAAGATAGACAGACCACTACCCAGATTAATAAAAAAGAAAAGAGAGAAGAATCAAATAGATGCAAACAAACAAACAAACAAAAAGAAAACAATAAAGGGGATATTACCACCAATTCCACAGAAATACAAACTACTATCAGAGATTACTGCAAACAGCTCTATGCACATAAACCAGTAAACCTGGAAGAAATGGATAAATTCCTGGACACTTGCACTCTCCCAAGCCTAAACCAGGAAGAAGTTGAAACCCTGAATAGACCAATAACAACAGCTGAAATTGAACCAGCAATTAATAGCCTACCACCCCCCAAAAAGCCCAGGTCCAGATGGGTTCATAGCCGAACTCTTCCAGACATACAAAGAGGAGCTGGTACCACTCCTTCTGAAACTATTCCAAATAATTCAAAAAGAGGGAATCTTTCCCAAATCATTTTATGAGACCAACATCATCCTGATACCAAAACCCGGCAGAGACTCAACAGGAAAATAAAACTTCAGGCCAATATCCATGATGAACATAGATGCATCAATATTCAATAAAATACTGGCAAACCAACTGCAACAGCACATCAAAAAGCTTATCCATCACAATCAAGTAGGCTTCATCCCAGGAATGCAAGGTTGCTTTAACCTACACAAGTCTATAAACATAATCCACCAAATAAACAGAACATATCCAAAATCTACAAAGAACGAAAACAGACTTACAAGAAAAAAACAAATAAGCCTATTGAAAAGCGGGCAAAGGATATGAACAGACACTTTTCAGAAGAAGACGCATATGAGGTCAACAAACATGAAAAAATGCTCATCACTGGTCATTAGAGAAATGCAAATCAAAGCCACATTGAGATACCATCTCGTGCCAGTAAGAATGGTGATCATTATAAAAATCTGGAGACAACAGATGCTGGAGAAAATGTGGAGAAATAGGAACACTTTTACACTGTTGGTAGGAGTGTAAATTAGTTCAACCATTGTGGAAGACAGTGTGGTGATTTCTTAAGGACCTAAAAACAAAACTTCCATTTGACCCAGCAATCCCATTACTGGGTATATATCCAAAGGATTATAAATCATTCTATTATAAAGACACATGCACACATGTGTTCATAGCAGCACTGTTTACAATAGCAAAGACCTGGAACCAACCCAAATGCCCATCGATGATAGACTGGACAGGGAAAATGTGGCACATATATGCCATGGAATATTATGCAGCCATAAAAAAACAATGAGTTCATGTATTTTGTAGGGACATGGATGAACCTGGAAACCATCATTCTCAGCAAACTGAAACAAGAGCAGAAAATCAAACACCACATGTTCTCACTCATAGGTGGGTGTTGAACAACGAGAACAAGTGGGCACAGGGAGGGGAGCATCACACACTAGGGTCTGTTGGTGGGGACTAGGGGAGGGACAGCAGCAGGTAGGGAGTTGGGGAGGGATAACATGGGGAGAAATGCCAGATATAGGTGACGGGGATGGAAGCAGCAAACCACATTGCCATGTATGTACCCATGCAACAATCCTGCATGATCTTCACATGCACCCCAGAACCTAAAGTGCAAATATATATATATATATATATATAAAATTGTTCTTTATTACCCAGGCTCTGTACAAATAGTCTAAAACAATATAAAATATTAACTTAAAGGATATTTAGCATACATTCCAAAATGTGTTAAAAAGGCAACTCTGGGTATTGATATGAATCTCAAAACAATCACCAGAAAATCTTTTAGGGCATTTTACTTATACTTGGAGAAGAATCCAGAACAAAAATCTTTTTGGCTTGTGCAAAAACCAAAAAACAAAACCAAACCCTACTTTTTGGTGTTGTCTGTGATAGAACATGGAAACTCGGGTATTTACTGGCAGAAAACAAAACCAGAGTTTTACAAGCCTGGGGCAAGTAGCCTGAAAAAATCTTAAATCAACTTCATGATTCATGTTGTTGTTTATATGGTGATACGGTTAACTGAATCTAGGTATGAAACTTAAGTTTCCTCCAGGTTGAAGGTGAACTTGAAGTATTTCAATGTAAATAACACTTTAGTATTGCATAATTTTAAAAAAATCATTTAAAAATCTTTATACATTAGAAATTGCATTGCCCTAAGGCAAAGTATACTCAACATTTCAAGGCCTCACATCTCCCTCAGATCATAGCTCTAGGTTAGCTAAATGGGAAAACCTGGCTGTGAGGTACAGATGAAGACTCTTATTATCCATTGTCCTGAGCCTCCTTGCTTCCGTCCATGTTAGACTGTTTACTGTGTAAACAGTAGCTGTGCAGGCAGGCAGGTGTTTTGCACCAAAGAGCTCAATGTATTTCTGCATGAGAAAATTAAGTGTTTTACTTTCTTTGAGGGTCCAAAGTCTTCACTCCTTTTTCTTTTCTGTTCAACAGATAATGCCTATTTAATTATACTACCTCACTGGACACGCTTACAAGTCATGCGGGATTTCTGACAAGCAGGCTCTGAGGAGCCTAGAACATAATAAAATATTTATAGTCTAACATCCTATGAGTTCTAACAGGAGCAGAACCCAAAAAAACTTTTATCTTTAGAGTAGTATATCTTGTTTGCCAATACAAAAAAAAAACCACTCCTTTTCTTTTTCAAATCCTTAGGTAATACTCAGATATGTTTTAAATGGAATCTTCTGCTTTAAAAAAGTCCACCCACATTATACACATAATATTTTAATGATTTCCAAGAAATGCTTCCTTCCAAGTTTGCAATCATTTACAAACATTAAGACATACTTCAATGAATCACACTGAGCATTCGTGGAATTGTAGATTTATAAGCGAATTACACTGGGAATGAATCTTCTTTAAGAACTTAAAAATATATGACATTATTCATATAGTAAACGAGGTACACACAATCCTAAATTTTTCAACAATTCCTGTTATCAAACAAGAAAGTCAAGGCTAGAAGCACTATTAAGTGCTTAATTTTATATGCATTTTTGATATGATGATAAATTAATTCTGCATCTACTTAGAAAAGCACAGTGGAGACAAAAATGTCACATTGTAAGCCATTGTAATAATGAGGTAATTGTAAGCCATTGTAATAATGAGGTAAACCTATTAATACCAACGGGGCTTTTACTCCTCCTTTAACCAGAACTGTGAAGAAGAATAGCAATCATGCAGTGATAATTCATAGGCAACTATGAACTATCCATGAATGATTAGATTTATGCCTCGCTACAATTTATTTTCCGTATGAAGAAGAATCTCAGGCAGGTAGACTCACCTAACTTCTTATGCTGCATAGTAAGTTGCAGGGTGGGGATTTGAACCCAGGGCTTTATGATCCAGCACTAGCATTAACTATTACACATGCTGCACACCTGTGACACTGTCCCATCCTCATTACTATTTCCAGTACCCCAACTGGTTTCAGAAACCCATCTCTGTTCCCAGGAAGAAAAGCATCCAAAATGCATTGACTCCATAGTGGAGTAGGATAAATATTGTCATTCTTGGCAATTGTTTTAGAGTGGAAAAGCCTTAACTAAAGAGTTAGGATCACCTGGGTTGAGGTGCATGTAGTTCTCTCTTTCAGCTGCACAAGAATGGACAACTCATTTCATCTTTCTAAAGTTCAGACTCCTCATCTATAGATATACCTAATAGAAATAATATTTTTAAAAATTCAGGCATAATCTATACAGAGTGAAATGCTCAGATCTTACATGCAGCTTTCAGTCTGGATGAATACATTTTACGTGCACTTCATAGGTTTCATTTTCATCTGCCTAGACATTTCCCTCACGCTCCTTTTCAGTCACCCTCACCCCACAGAAAAGCAGCTACTGACCTGTTTTCTGATTTGGTTTTTCTACATTTTTCTATAAATTGAATCATACAACATGGACTTTTTTGTGTACATCTGGCCTCTCAAACAAACAGCGTAACATGTTTGAGATTCACTCATGTTGTGGTGTATAAGTACAGTTCATTCCATTAATTTGATGTAGGCTTAAAAGGATAATGTACATTATTACCCGTAAAGGGCGCTATAAAAATACTTATAATTATTATTCAAAAGAGGATGCCCGGGAACAAGAGAATGTTGGAGCCAAGAGGAGGAATATTTGTCATAGGCTAGAGTATATTTGGAGTAAGAAGTTCATTAATTAGTGTCGGTTATACCACATTCTTTGTATGTTTAGATCATCCCATACCAGAAACATGTACATTTCTCTTGTTTGGTCAAACTGAGTTGGATTTAGCTTACCAGATTAGAATTTAGTTTTCTGCTCAGCACAGACACCAAGAGTACCTTCCACCTGTACTTCTGAAACACTCTCTGTTGCTCACCACAGAGATGGAACCCCTCCTATGTTAGATAACATTTGAGAGACAAGTGTGTGCAAGTAATCTACAAGGCTGTCTTCAGAAAGAGTCAAAACTTGTGCTGTCAATTCCAGCCAGCTGTGCAATTCAGTTTTCCCAAGAGAACTTAAGCCTGGCCCTCACGAGAAGGATACAACGACTCCATTTCACAGAAGGTGATTTGGCCACAAAAAAATAAATCCAAACTCTAGAAAGAAATGGAATCATGGAGGTATATACTTTAAGTCTTTTTTTTTTTTTCCTGGCAGACACATTCTTCATTAAAAGCAGGATCTTCAAATCTAGATAGGAAGCAGGCACCATTCCCAAAGATCAGTTGCAAGAATTACTCTTAGGGGATGAGGTATAAATATAAATTCTGAGCCCCCAAGCAGAAAACTCAGAAGTCTCTGTTAATTGAACTAACAGATGGGCTATGGAAATAATCTCTTGTCAAGGTGGCAGCTTGGGCAAGAATGATACCCTTAAAAGGAACATCAAGATGCAGAAAGTTTATTAAAATATCACTGTGGAAGGTTTCAAGTTACATTTAGAGGAAGGCATAGAAGAAAGTCTCCTCCAAGTTGCAGCAAGCCAGTGGGTGTAAGTTTCCATCCTGCTTCCCGCAGAAACAACATCTGTTCTTGCATTCAACACAGGCCACCTCTGTTATTTATTGCATTTGCTGAATGCTGAAAGGATCTGAAATGTTAAACCTCTTGATCTGTCAGTGGTCTTGGATTTCTGTGAAAAGATGAGCCACATAATAGCACAGATTGGAGAAATCCCATGTATCTAAAAGACATAAACCCCCATCACAGTCGAATTCTCTTTCATTATGCAACTGCAGAAGTTATAAAAAATATATCTAACCTTTGTCATGTAACTCCCCCTTATTTTCATTTTCCTCTACATGCATAGCTCCATTTCCTTTAATAGGAAGCATTCAAGGTCATTCAGTCCTGACTTTAACCCATTCACCTCTAGTCAAAACATGCGTTTGTTTGCTGTTGTGAGAGAAGAAGGGAATTTGGTTCACTATCCTATCTGTAAATGGAAGATAATGTGCTTGCATTTCAGTGGAATTTACATTTCATTTTTATTCAAGGCTCAGATTTCTTGGTTCTCATCAAAAAGTCAGGCTGGTTATTCAACAGAGCCTTGAAAACAATAGTAAGCTTTAGTTGGCATCACCAATTGTGTATGTGGGGAGGATAAGTGGTTAAAAAAAAAAAACAGACTTGGGTTGCATAATTTAAAGGTGTCTCTTTGAAAGAAGTAATACATTAAAGAGGATGCCTAGAAGGTATGATAAACAAACAGGGTGGGGGAGAGGGTGGAAGACTGAAGTTTCTGTGAAGATTTCACGTGATGTCAACACTGAAAGTTACTTGGTGTGGATCAAAGGGTCTGATTGCCAGAGGTTAAAGTGACAGGTTAGAGAGGTGGTATTCTTTTCCTTTCTTTTTTTCCCCCTCCTTGTTTCATTTATGAAGTTCCTCCTTTATTCATGATAATGTCCCACTCACACAGCAGTGGAGAGAATGTTTTCAGGAAGTAACTGGAGACAGGGTTAACCAAAAAGCCAAACCTGTAACTCATCAAGGAACTGAAGATTCTGGAGGAGGCAATGAAGAGAACCAGCTGATATCAATCTGTGATGTCCCATTTCCCCTGGGAAATTCCTTCTGAGTTAATGCAGGTGCACATCCTCAGTTCCACAGAACTCCTGGCATCTTTTCTCGGTGTCATAATGAGTGGTTTACATCTGTCCCATTAGACTCTGGGCTCCTTCTTAGGAGCCCTGGTTGCTTTTGGGCAGAGCCCATAGTTGGTAATCAATAAATATTTGATGAATGTATAAATAAATGAATGAATGAATACAGGCATAACTTTTTCTACCTCAAGCATGTCTGCCACAGACTGACTGCCTGAGAAGAATATATTCTGTGCAACATTCTACTATTATTATAATTATTGACAATTTTCACTTGAAATATACTTCAAAGTGTTTTCATGCATTAGAAACCTGAAGTTTTATCCCTAAACTATTCACATAATCAAATGTTACTTTCTTCACACAGCCACACAAACAAAAACTGATTCCTTAGCCAACATTCTAGGCAAAATATTCTATTTTTGTGAAGGTCAGTACTTGTAGTAAGACATCTATTCCAGAAGCTGACTTTGCAAAGACACATCCTCCCTCACCTCGGGATAATGCAAGAGGTTAAGATATAGGTCCCTGTTTTTGGACACTTGATGTTCAGGATTTTGATGATGAGAACTTGCAGTAATCAGAAATGTCCACAGCTACAAGCAGTGACTTCCCTCTCTTTGAAGGTGTCCCATGGAGGCTGGAAGTTGGCTGGTGGCGCCTTACAGAGGAACTAAGCATGACATTGGTATTCAGTTTAGATGTCCTTGGCTTTCTCTTCAACCTAAACTTAGAAATTTCACGATTTAAACATGGGAAATGGAAGATTTTTCCTAATGCTATTAGGTGGTTTGGGGTCTGCAAAATAATTCACATGAGGTCGAAGGCCAAGACTAGAGTCTGGGCTTCTCTGAACATAAATTTCCTTACTGATTTTTCAGCAGTTTTCATGGATTTTAATATTCCAGCCAAATGAGCCACTCCTCTCTGCAGAAATCCTTAGGTTCCCCAGAACTGATTTGTTCCTAGCACAAGGCCCTTTAACTTGTCACTGAATCTCTCCTTGGCTCATCATGCTCCAGGCATTCTTGTAGATCACTTTCCCCTTAAGAAAGGTGGTTCAGACTTCCTATGCAAACTAATCATAGGTTTGTAGGAGGCTGCCCAGGAAAAATGTTAGGCAGACTGGTTAGAATGCTTGGATTCTGATCCTCAGGCCACTAAGGACCTCACTGATAATGGAAATGCAGTTTAATGTTCCTTTCAGCTCTGCCTAGGCAATATGAAATATCACCTGCTATCCCAGAGTCTGGTGCAGCCCACTGAACCCTGCTCAGATGGGCCGCTCTATATTAAGACTCTTCTCCCACTGCACAAGTTAAGAGCTGGAACACAGAGCCCTTTGCAGAGAGACAGCCCAAGCTGAAAGAATGCTTGGGTGACTCCAGTGGCCTAGGGAATAGGACAAAAACTCATGCTCATCAGTGGCTATTTCATTCCAACTTTGCCACAATGTACACTCTATAATTTCAGTTTTCCTGATGGATTCTGGGGTGGGTAAATAATGCTCAGCCTCCGAATCACTGAGGTTGCCTTTCTTCATCACGGGGAAGCTTCCAGCCCTTGCAGCAGACGATGGGCAGGAGTCCATACAATTGACTTATATTGACAGCTTCACTCCTCTCCTGGCACAGATGGGAAATGGCCAAGAATGGTACGCAGGGTGGAAGGCAGCCCGGGTCAAGACAGATGTTCCATTGTGTGGCTCTAGATACAGAAATAGGGCCAGGGTCAGAAGCTGCTTGTTCAGTCCCCACACTGTTCAAGGAAGGATCTGCAGGGCATATTTAGAGAAAACAAAAGTAAAATAAAAAACAAAGCCCTCTTTCCTCAAAAAGAGGAATTCAGTAGTTCCACGGACAGCCTTGAGATGGAAGAAGAGAGGTACTAGATGTGTCTTGACCATCAGCTCTGAGCAATTCTGCCTTTTGAATCAGACAAGAGGGGCCTTTGTCCCCTTCATTCTTAAAGGACTTTGGTCTTTCTCTGGCTGTCTTTGTTTCCATGTAAGGTAGAGACTTTGATACTGTGACTAGCAAAGTTCAGTGAAGGTCACTGATCAGCATCTGCTTCAAACCAAACTCTCTCTCCATCTCGGAAGCAAACAGCAAGGTAAAAGGTTTGTCCAGTAGCAGAGGGATTGAGTAGAGAAGGAACTCATTAATGTGGTATGATGGCTAATACTGAGTGTTAACTTGATTGGATTGAAGGATGCAAAATATTGATCCTGGGTGTGTCTGTGAGGGTGTCGCCAAAGGAGATCATCTGAGTCAGTGGGCTGGGGAAGGCAGACCTACCCTTATCTGGGTTGGCACCATCTAATCAGCTGCCAGTGTTGCTAGAATATAAAGCAGGCAGAGAAACATGAAAAGATCAGACTGGACTAGCCTTCCAGCTTACATCTGTCTCCTGTGCTGGATGCTTCCTGCCCTCGAACATTGGACTTCAAGTTCTTCGGCTTTGGGACTTGGACTGGCTTCCTTACTCCTCATCTTGCAGATGGTCTGTTGTAGGACCTTGTGATTGTGTCAGTTAATACTGCTGAATAAACTTGCATATATATATATATAAATAAACTTGCATATATATATATATATACATAGGCTTTAGTCTTTCTCTGGATGTCTTTCTTCCCATGTAAGAGACAGATTTTGATATCGTGACTAGGAAAGTGCACGGAAGGATATATATATATATGAGATATATATCCTATTAGTTCTGTGTATGTATGTGTATATACACACATACACACACACACACACACACACATATTAGTTCTGTATCTTTAGAGAACCCTGAATAATACACCTGATAAACAAAGATTTCCAAAATTGTGTTCCAGTCTACTATCCTCAACCCTCCTCCACAGTGCCATGCACAGGCTCTCCATTCAGGTACACTCCTAGTTTCTTAGAAACATGGATAATTGGTTGGTCCCAGTCTGGATAGCTTGCCTAGGTTGAAATGGCTGATCTGGTGGCTGTCTTTGCCATCCCTCATTGCTCCCTGTAATTCTCCCTCAAAGCTATGACATTCAGTTGGAGAAGGCTGAACTCACTGTCTTAGTTTGGCTTCTCCCAGAAGCAGAACCTGAGACAAGGACTCGGGTGTAGGTGGTTTGTTTGAGAGGTAAATCCAGGAAGCACAAACCAGGACGTAGGGAAAGAGACAGGGAAGACAGAAAAGCCAACATGGTGTGCCCCTGTCTGCTCTACTCACCACACTTACTTACTCACCCAGATTTCACCCTTGCTCACGTCATTCCTCGTGCCATGCATGGAATTAGCCTAACCTTTCTGTCTCTCATAAAGAATTCCAATTATGTGAATGGTGGGCAGGGCTCAAAAAACCTTGCCCTTCTATTTGTAAAATGACTTCAAACTGTCTAGAGTTTCAATTAAAATTGTATACTCTCTTCCAGGATTAGAACACAGCTTCGAAATTATCTTAAATGCCTGGGCATCCATCAAACCTTCTGGTGATAGGTGATGCAGTAAATATATGATTTAGGGCAAAGGGGCTGGCAGCAAGATGAGGAAAAGTTGACTAACATAAATAACCTATGTCATAAGATTGTGGAGAAAACTCCCACATGTACTTTGGGGCTGCCCAATCCTGAGCATATTAGACCTTCTCTGGCACCCCAGACAGTGAGGCTCTCCTCTCCCTCCAGCTCCCTCCTTGGCCCCTGTCCGAGGGTCTACTATCCTCCCAGTTCTCACACGAGCCTAATGTGGGCCAGAGAGGATAGATTTACGTGTTCTTAGCACAACACATGGCCAGTGAGTATCAAGTCCTCCTGACTCCCTGGCCCTGTGACCTTATTCTGGTAACTGGGTCTTTTCCATATGCCTCAGATCTGCCTACCATCTCCTGTTTATATCTGCTGCAAATGAATCCAACTCCCCAGACAACTATTGAACATTCAATTACTGGCTCAAATGGACAAGTCAAATTACTGGCTTTCTCTTTCTGCCTGACCCAGTGCAATGACCTCTATCCTATACTGAGTTATGACAAGAAGTATTAGAGCTTCACATAAGTGCTATGAAAAGCATTGATCAGTCTCTTTTACAAACCAACACTGAAATTGTATCCAGTCGAATATTTTCTATGCAGAGGTGACCTGAAGAAGCCATTACTGTTTCAGCAGGATGTTGAGCTAATCAGAAAATGATGCTGCCTACTCATGGTAATCACAGCGCCAAGTCAGGAGTGAGTGGGAGACGGGATCGTATTTACTCGGTGAGAAGAAGGGTGGCCAGTCATCTACCTTACCCTTCCACAGCAGCCTCCATCTGTCAGTCAACAAGTCTTTTCCAAGAGCTGTCTATATATTATGCTAAGCTTAGGCACCAGCTTAGGAGACTCAAGTCAGCATGAGGAGGAATTGTCTGACCATCATTAGGGGATTTAAATACTTGGGTGTATTCCTGAGGCAGCCTGGGTAGCCTCCCTGTTTGCAGCTTTTATAAATATATTAGACTTTTAGGGAAAGCTAACTCAGTGATTTCCTCGCTGAGTTTCAGAAAACCCTAGGGTGTCATGGAACCCTAGACTTCTGTAAAGTGTGCTTTATGGGATTATACAAATATTTGGTTAAGATTTCACTTTTTAATGAAAATTTGCTTTTGACTATTTAAAAAATGGTAATAAAAGTGGCACCTGTGAATTTAAATGTGTCTTACATAAAACTTGGGTATGTTGGAACATCAAAGTTTGGGTGCTGTTAAAAGGTTAACTCATTTTTGTGCAGACCGTGAAATCAAGCTTCTCCTGCAGCATGTATCTAGTTAATTGCAGGGGCATCTGTTAAATAATGATGACCACTTACAAATACCTATGTGGCTCATGATCCTCCCACTCCTACACAAAGAAAAGATGCTGAGGCTTCCATAAAACTTCAACTGTCATCCCAAACTTCCAATTAAAAATTGCTGTCTGGTTGAACGAGCTTCATTACTCTAATTGGCTGGCTTTTTAATGAGTAGATGTGACAAAGCTGTACTTATGAAATAAATTCATATAAATATAACCACAAATGCCATTTTATTTATGCTATCTATTGATGTTTTATATAGATTTCCTTAGGAAATAAGTGAGTCATAGTTAAAAATAACCTTTAGACCATTAGTTTAGATAAAGGTGGGTAATGACTTCAACATTCCCTTCCAATCTGATCACTTAATCACATTTGTTCTGACCATATTGCAGCCATAACACTTTAATAGAAGACTCATGGTGTTATGTTGTTGCTATATGAACAAAGCAGGTTCAAAGGAGCTATATATGGCATATTTTTATATGTACATATTTATACATACATATACACATATATACTACATATGATTTACACTTTGAAAAGACCAAAAGTAAATATGTCAATGCTATAAATGATACAAGAAGCCAATTAAAATTATTTTTAGAAGGCAAGAAACATGGCATTTCTTCAGTGTAGAAGGATGAGTGTGATTGTACTATTTCCAAGTGCAGAAATTAAACGTGTGAGATGAGCCTAGAGTTTGCTCAACCCAGTCTATATATCTTTCATTCACTCCTAGCTGGTTTCTTGGCCAGGAAACACATAGACTGAAGCAGTGAAGGGGCTGTGCAGCTTATGAGTTAGGTGCACTGGCTCAGACAGATAAGCACCGGGGCCCAAGTTCCTTTAATGTCCTTCAAAAGCTGACTATCCATGGGCATACTTGACCTTTCTCAAATTTTCTGATTCACAAAAGGGGATATGTGCCCAGCAGGACTGCCATAAAGAACATGAAATATGTTTAGAACCCTAGTACAATACCTAGCACATACTGAATGTCCAATAAATGGAAGCTATTGTTATTGCTAGGACATGGTTTCTGCCACGGGGGATTTCTAGTCTAGTGGGGAAGGCAACAGATACATGAACAGATGAATTATACTGCAACCTAATTAGCACTGCTATTGAAGCAAAGATGATGTGTTGGCAACTCAAGAGAGGTATGCTTAATGGAGTTAGAGCTAGAGAGTCTGAAACTCAGGCTTATTCTCCATGAAAGAAAAAGATTACTTCAGGCTCTGCCATGATCTTTTCAGTCCCTGAAGCTACAGAGGAAACCTATGGAAGAGAGCAGAAGGCTTTGAAAGTGTAGGTTCAACCTGGGTACCCTGCAAAGGAGCCCTGTTTCAGGGGACTGTGACCAACACATGGGTAATACGGCCAGTCGGAGCTCTTGCGCACCCTGACAAAGTTTGGGCTTTGAGATAGGTGACAGCCGTGGGCCCAGCCTGGCCTGCTTTAATTAGTTCCATTACATGCCTTCAGTGCTGCAAGAGAACACAGAGTCCCATCATTTTGTGTCACCTGCCAGGCAGGGGTATGTGTCTCCCAAGACTCTCCAAATAAAGTTCTCTCCACGCATGCACAAGGTGAGCTCCTCAGCCCACACCACATTACTACTTTCAAACACTGAAAGCTATTTTTAGTTGAGATTCCCTTCTAGGGAGCACGGAGTGGGGAAGAAGGTTTGAGTAATTTGATGGAAAGGAAGCACCAGATTTTAAAGACTCAGCTGCAAATTAGCTCATAATGTTGTGTACGAATCTCTAATCTAATGTAAGATTTGAATTTTGGAAACTACTTTTGTTTTTGTTTATGTTGCTTTAATGAAATGGAAAGCAGCTAAGAAAGATGAGGCAAGTAAACAAAGATGATTTTAGCTAGAGAGGAAGGAAGAAAAGGCAGGGTGGCAGAATTGCACAGTTGAACTAGTTATGCAGGAGGGAGATGGAGGTGGGGTTGAGGAGAGAGGCAAGCTGACTTAGAGGGGTCATGGAAGACTGTGGGTGAAATGCACAAGGTGGAGTGTGAGCAGGAGGGAAGTGGGTGGGGAGGGAAGTGGAGATGCAGGGGAGAGGAGAACAAGCAATTACGAAATGTGGCAGCTGCTAATGGGATTCCATGGCTCATCTCTTTGACCACTCCTGACTTGAACCACATCTGATTTTAGCTGTAGATGTGATGAGCAGTTCCTTTAAACAGCGAGGACTTCCTATCTTAAGGCTCCTCAGCTCCTCTGCTTCAAAACTCTGCAAAACTGCAGAACCCACTTGCCAAGTATGTAGGCGTTAATGTGAGGCTGGGAAGGAGGAGGTACTTGCAGAGGAGGGGTGAGGTGAGAGGTTGCAGGATAATGCTCTAGTCTTTAAACCTATGGGAGGTGGGGGGCATCATTATTCTAGGTGTCTTCTGAACAATTCCTCAGAGCCCCCGGTCAGATTCAGCCCCAGTTGCCCAAAGTGGTAACCAGCTCAGTATTCACTCTTTATGGACTCTGCGTTCTTCCCTGTATCAATCTCTCTGCCCTTCATCCCGCTTTTGGAGATCACTTCCCAGTTCTGCTCCCTTCACCTGGGTTCTTGTCTCAAATAGACCTTGCTCTTACGAGAACCCAGACTTTGAGTAATCTGATGGAAAGGGAGGGCCAGGTTTTGAAGATTCATCTACAAATTAACTTACAATGTTGTGTACAAAGTGCTAATCTACTGTGAATTTGAGCTTTAGAAGCCACTTTTTTTTTTTGAAAGTCATGACAAAAACCACAATTGCTTTTGCACCAACCTAATAAAAGAGGATTGAAATAAATGAGTTGGTGGCAGCACTAGCTATAACAGAAAAAGGACAGATTCGATTATGCCCATGGAAAGGTTCTACCATACACAATATTCATCATCATAACATAGGACCAAAAGGACTTTTAAGATGCTGTCTAGTCTGTATTCTTACCTTAAGGCAGCTCCTTCATCTCCCCAGACAGGAGAGCTTTTTTAAGAGTTCCTATGTGAAAATTTCTCAATATCATTAGCAAAATATCTGACATTGATCATTATCATTAGCACTGATAATAAATTAGAACACTGCCACCATAAACATAAAGTGATCACTGTTGACTTGTTACATACCAATCTGATCAATCTGATAGATAACCATATGGGAGGTAAGCCTGGGGCGTTCAGCGCTCAATATATTGAAACGTCTGCCTCTCTCCCTTCCCATCTCAATGAGAGCTTCTGTTTCTCCCAAGTATTCAACAGGAAGTAAAGTTTTCCCCATTTGCTGGTGCAGTATAAGCAAACATAGTTTGCTCATCATTGTTTAAGAACCATGTTTATTCAGTTTTGAAAAATCTATTTTTGTATACATACATTTCTAAAAAATCCTTAGCTACCATTTAAAAACCTGAATATTATTTTAGCACCAAGAATACCTTCTCTAGTTTCCTAGACATTGTCAGAGACATTGTTGACTGGTGAGTATACATGTTTTGGGGATAAGGATTCAATCTGTTTCTCTATAAAAGAACCACCTATGTCTGTAGCAATGCTGTTTTCTTGACAAACTCACCCTCTGTGAACTAAACTCGTCTTTCAACATTGACATCAAAATGTAATTCCCACAATTATTCAAATGGCTAAACAAAATTATGAATGAATCTCCAGATAACATGTAAGATGAATGTGGGCATTTTGAAATAGACTCCTGTTTAAATATCATTATCAGGAAAATTACTCTTCAGCAGAAAGAAAACAGTTCCATTTTCATGGTACATGGGGAGAAAATACAAGATTTAAAAGGGAAATTTAGAGCCATTATCTCAACTATTTCTGCTAGGGTCGTAGAATAAAGAAAGCTATTAAAGATCTACCATTTAGGAAGTGCATGTAGCTGGTTGTAATCGACACTGAACTTCTAGTAGGGTTTTGAAGAGGCACATCCTGGCAATGTGGGAGCATGTTGGTAATTAAACAGTCATAAAAATCTGAAACTGGAATGCTGACAAGCAAGCGTCCTGGCATTACCAGCACTAATAATCTAATAGTGTCTAATAGTCAATCTGCAGTGCTCCTCTTCAGCTTAAATAATGTTTGCCAGAAATATCAGTCAACACTTTTTCTCCCTTTCTTTTTGCATTATGCTGCAGGAATTGATGGGAAGAGATGAGAAGACAAGGATCTTCTCCAGGATAGGTTGGTTGGGAGACAGGAGTAAGAGAAACCAGAAAATGCACTTCAATAAAAACTCCTGCCTGCTGGCCAACACGGTAAAGAATGATACGGGATCTCTGATATGTGGGGTCAAAGGCTGGCTTGTCCTGTTATTTATAGTTGCAATACATTAAAAAGCCGCCTAAAGCTTTAGAGGCAGGTGCCAGAACTGAGTTGAGGTGATAACAACTTTGTTTCTCTTCTGGAGTGTCCAAGGGTTGTGTTTACAGAGAATAAGACCATTTGATACAGACAAGAGGCAGCCAAGGACTGTGAGGAGCAGGCACGTTGGGGTCAGCCAGATGAGAGTCCAATTACCGGAGGGAACAATGAGCAAGTTATATTATGTCTCTTGTCTAAAGATAATAGGAAGAATAGTAACTCCTCTAAAGGTAGGATCATGATGAGTATTAAACGTGATCCCACTGGCACAGTGCTTCGTACAGTGACTGGCAATAGTAATACTCTGTAAATGCTGGCCATTGCTTTCAGAGAGAGGAAAACTACCATCAGGTGCTTTTTCATCCTATGTAGACTATTGCGACAAGACCCAAGATGAAATTGAGTCACACTACTATAGAGAAGATTCATGAAAAAACAGAAATTTCCATCATTCCTGTGTAAAATTACCATGTGCCCAGTACCAGGCTGTGTGGTTGCCTATGAGAATTTTCGGTTCATTGATTACTGGGCTAATAAATATGGAACGCATTCTGTGTGAGTTTGACTCCAAGCCCTATGGTCTTTTTGCTATTTCATATAGCTTCTTACTGTATACCAGAAGAATTCACAAAAGATTAGAACCCTGGCTTCCTAGGTGAACCTTTCTGAGTGTAACTGTGGAATGGTGTTACCATGCAGATGTTCGTTCCTTCTCCCATGACTTCCCTCTTGCCTGTTGCCTTCGTGAATTATTTTTTCTTTTTTCTTTTTTTCTGAGATAGGCTGGAGTGCAGTGGCACGATCTACGCTCACTGCAACCTCAACCTCCCAGGCTCAAGCAATTCCCCCATCCCAGCCTTCTGAGTAGCTGGGACTACAGGGGTGTACTTTTGGTAGAGATGGGGTTTCAACATGTTGCCCGGGCTGGTTTTGAACTCCTGAGCTCAAGCCATCTGCATGCCTCTGCCTTCCAAAGTGCTGGGACTACAGGCGTGAGTCACTGTGTCCAGCTATGAATTATTTTTAAACAAAATATTTATTATTTTTTCTCTTTTTTCAACATTTGTTTTATATTTAGGGGGTACACGTGCAGGCTTGCTACCTGGGTATATTGTGTGATGCTGAGGTTTGGAATATAAATGATCCTGTCACCCAAGAACTGAGTATAGCACCCAACAGTTGGTTTCTCAATCCTTGTCCCCACTCTCTCCTTCCCACAGCTAGTAGTCCCCATTGTCTATTGTTGCCATCTTTATGTCCATAAGCACCCAACGTTTAGCTCCCGATTATAACTGAAAACATACAACATTTGGTTTTCCGTTTCTGCATTAATTCACTTAGGATAATGGCCTCCAGTTGCATCCATGTTGCTGCAAAGGACCTGATCTCATTCTTTTTTATGACTGCATAGTATTCCATGATGTGTGTGTACCACATTTTCTTTATCCTGTTCACCATTCATGGGTACCTAGGTCGATTTCATGTCTTAACTGTTGTGAATAGTGCTGCAATGAACGTATGAGTGCCCGTGTCTTTCTGGTAGAACATTTTGTTTTCTGTTGGATATGTACCTAGTAGTGGGATTGCTGGGTCAAATGGTAGTTCTGTTTTAAGTTATTTTTAAAAAATCTCCAAACTACTTTCCACAGCAGCTGAACTAATTTACATTCCCACAAACAGTGTATAAATGTCCCCTTTTCTCCACAGCCTCTCCAGCATCTGTAGTTTTCTGACCTTTTTTTTTTTTTTTTTTTTAATGGGTTCTCACTCTGTCCCCAGGCTGGAGTGCACTGGCACTATCTTGCCTCACTGCAACCTCTGCCTCCTGGACTCAAGTGATCCTCCCACCTCAGCCTTACATGTAGCTAGGACTGCAGACACAAGCAAGCCACCACACCTGGCTAATTTGTATGTGCAACTGTGTGTGTTTGTGTGTGTGTGTGTGTGTGTGTGTGTGTGTGTATTTTATAAATGAGGTTTTTATGTCTATGTTGCCCAGGATGGTCTCTAACTCGTGGTCTCAAGTGATCTGCCCACCTTGGCGTCCCAAAGTGCTGGGATTGCAGGCATGAGTCACCGCACCTGGTCTGACCTTTTAATAACAGCCATTCTGACTGATGTGAGGTGGTATTTCACTGTGGTTTTATCAAAACATTTATTAACTGATCTCTAAGTGCTGTACACTCTTTAAAGAAAACCTTATTTTTCAAGCAATGTGTGGAATTGTTCAAATGTGTTACTCTTTAGGGGGAAAAAAGAATGTATGAACATGTAAGTGCTTATATATATCTAGATATCTCTGAAATATTCTGGAAGAGACTTTCTGGGTGAATGGGAGTGAAGGCCGAGGGTGAGAGTTTTAGTACTTGTTGAATTCTCTACTCCATGCATGCATTGATTATTCAGAATTGACTATAAAAATAATATTTCCCTGTGTAGCTATTATAATTACTATCTATTTTGATTAATAGCTCTATGCTCTGCAGACATAAATCCAAGTTTGTCTAAGAGCCCAAAAATGAAAGTCCAGTTTCTTTCAGAGCAGCTAACAGAGCAGAACAAGGACTATGACTAATTTGTGGTCAACCTCACAGGATAGTGATGCCATTGAAAAACATGCCAAAAGGGACATTCGGTTTGTTAGATGCAGTCTTTCCAGTAACATATTTTTAAGGACAGAGTAAGTTGGTGTCCCAAGACTTTACCAGAACCATGGCCCCTACAGCCACCATGCACATGACTGTTGCATCAGGTCAACTGCAAACACAGAACCTGCAAAAGCAGTAGTCGGACTCAACATACAACAGGTGCACTGCTAATTCTGCCAACAACCCCTTAGTGATGTCCTGCATATAAATCCTGTTTTTATAAATCCAAGTATCTGTTCAACCAAATTAAGTACCTACTTTTTCTATGCCAGGAACAGTTCTAATAATTTTTTTTTTAACCGAGTCTTGCTCTGTTGCCCAGGCTGGAGATCAGTGGTGCGATCTTGGCTCACTGCAACCTCAGCATCCTGGGCTTAAGCTATTCTGTCTCAGCCTCCCGAGTAGCAGAGATTGCAGGTGTGCGCCACCAAGCCTGGCTATTTTTTGTATTTTTCGTATTTCTGTAGAGTATTTTCTATTTTTTAATTTTTAGTAGAGTAGGATTTTGCCAAGTTGTCCAGGCCGGTATCAAACTCCTGACCTCAGGTGAGCCGCCCGCCTTGGCCTCCCAAAGTGCTGGGATTACAGGTGTGAGCCACTGCACCAGGCCCAATTCGAATGAAATATAAATATTCCAGTGGTAAGCTTAAAAAACCCTCAAAATGAATTTAATTTTACAACAAACTGTTTTACAAATGGAAGATTACCCCTTCTTATGTCTCTTCGAAATGTTTTAAGCATACTGTGATTGGGATCTTTGGGACGAATTGGAATCTCAGGTCCATCACTTAGTAACCCTAAGTAAGTCACTTCATATTTTTGAACTTTAGTCTCATCTTCTGTAAAGTGGGAACAATAACACCAATTTTTCATGGTGATTTAAAGCTTTTAAATAGTATATCTTTAGAGAGAGAATTTAACACAGTGCTTGCCATGGGTTTGCTTAGTAAATAACAGTGGCCAGGTGCGGTGGCTCACACCTGTAATCCCAACAGCTGGGGTCTGGGTTGAGGAAAGAGTTCTGCCTTTGGGAGGCCAAGACAGGTGGATCACTTGAGATCGGGAGTTTGAAACCACTGTGGCCAGCATGGTGAAATCCTGTCTCTACTAAGAATACAAAAATTAGCTGAGTGTGGTGACAGGCATCTGTAATCCTAGCTACTCGGGAGGCTGAGGCAGGAGAATTGCTTGAACCAGGGAGGTGGAGGTTGCAGTGAGCCAAGATCGTGCCACTGCATTCCAGCCTGGGTGACAGAGTAAGAATTCATCTCAAAAAACCATAGTAATAAAAATAAATAAATAAATAAATAAATAAAAGCTACAAAGAAAAAGTATAGGTATTTTCAGTTAAATGAGTAAACTGCCATTTTATTAACCCAAGTTAAATTATATCCTGCCTATTTCAGCTTGCTCAACAGGAAAGAAAAGAAAAAATAAATGCTTAGCTTTTTTTTTTTTCTTCTCACAAGTCAGAGTAAAGTAAGTATAAAACCACAATATACAGGAAATACACATGTTCTGTAAACAAGGGGCTGCGGCTCTTTACTTTCAGACTCAGAGAGTAAAAGATGTGAAAGCAGGTCAATGGAGGAGCATTAGAAACAGGATCAATAGGAACAGTATCATCTCTGGGCCAGCTGGTGAAAGCCTGGAAGGAATGGGTTTGAAGAGATGACTTCCCAGACGTCTAGTCCTGATCGCTTAATATTTCATTAGAAAAGGTTAGCTCCCCTGACTTGCCAGGAGTCACAGCGTGATCAGTACAGGGAAAGATCTTGGTGATCATGCAGATATCAGGCTCATTTTACATGGCAGGGGCTGGAAACTGGGGCTCCCTGAGAAAAGACTGGCCTTGAATCACCTCGCAAGTGAGTACCAGACCCAGAACCAGAAGCCAAATCCGTGGATGGCTATGGCAGAACTCTTTCCTCTCTGTCACCCCAGCTGTTGCTCTATCTATACCATGGGCTTAATTCTGGGTTATGATTATGACTTGTTGAATTTTTAAGGTCTCTAAGACGAACTTCAACAGAAAACATTCAGTATTCCCAAATGCTGTATAACTTCTGCCGGAAGAACTAGGATGACAATTTTATTTCATGAAAATGGGGGGACTGTATAAAGCAACGAGCAGTGTTTCAAAACTGGAGCTTCCTTTGAAAGCCCTATGAGGCAACTGGGCTCTTCTGAAGATGCTTATCTCTCCATGCGGGAATGAAAATTAAAAGTTGGAGGCGCAATACCTTTGTAAAGAGCTTATGACTGACACTGTTAACAGGGTTACTGTGGCAGTGTTTGTTTCTTCAAAGCACTGATATGACTTGTGAGTAAATCAGCTACTTTTTTCAAGTCTGTGTCATCAAATGCCTTCCTACAACTTGTAGCTTTTTTCTCATTTCTGCAAAGGTTAAACCACAAAGAGGAAGAGAACATTACATTTTATGATTAAAAAAAAGCGAAGGTGTCCAAAATAACTAGCTGAGCTCACGCTTTAAAGTAGACTTTTCCAGTTACTACTCATGTTTAACCAGAAAAGCAGAAACCTCACTGAGGATGTGGCTTCTGCGTTCTTGAGCATGAAAGGTTTCCCTTCTGTTCTTCAGATAATTATATCATTTACTTCAGTTAAGAGTTAATCATTTCTATTTTGAACAAAGAAATAGTCTATAAATAGGTAATAAACATTTCTTTGAGACACTTACAGGCTACTCAATAGAAAGGGCATGATAGACTTTGGGAGGCCAAGGTAGGTGAATCACTTGAGGCCAGGAGTTTAAGACCAGCCTGGCCAACATGGTGAAACGCCATCTCTACTAAAAACACAAAAAAATTAACCAGGCATGTTGGTGCTTGCCTGCAATCCCAGCCACTTGGGAGGCGGAGGCAGGAGAATCACTTGAACCCAGGAGGCGGAGGTTGTAGTGAGCTAAGATCACGCCATTGCACTCTAGCCTGGGTAACAGAGAGAGACATCATCTCAAAAAACAAAACAAAACAAAACAAAAAAGGCATGATAGCCTACATAACAGGCACAAGCCAACTCTGCCTGCTTATGTTTTAGAGTTTATTCTTTGGGATAAAATACATCTGTTGCAAGGAACAATATTATTAGAGCATATTCATTAGAACTGTTGCTATTAGGTAGTGTCCAGAATGCTAGTCCATGTTACAGACATCACAGGGATGAGTGATAGAGGAAACTAATTTCATCTAACAGGGCCTGACTGGAGTATAAATCCTGCATATGCGAAGTATGAGGTAGACAAATAGCCTTTCTAACAAACACTCACAAAATGATAAAATATTACAATAATTTATTTCACAATCATTGAGTAGTCTGTTCCTTTCCTCTTCCTAGAGTGAGTCATCACAGTTGAGGTATCACTTTGTATGAATAAGAATGTATATCCATGTTAAAAATCTAGCTGTGGTTTTTATTTGAGGGCAATGAAAAGTATCGTTGGCTGTCAATTGGTGGTACATGCATAGGCATCTGTGTCCTTTTCCTCCATATGACATTGGTTTTGTGTTCAGCACACTGCTCTGTGGAATTGCAGGGCCCAGGCTGAGTGATTCTGGAGCTCCAAGCAATAGATCTTTTCCAAACACCCATGAAACCAAAGACAGTAATAGTTCTCTGTCTTTAACTGCCTTTCATCAGGGTGCTGTCTGAGATTTCCAAATGATTTGGTCCCTTCTAAATGAAGGAATGAAGCATAAATATGCATTTCCTGCTTACGAGGTAATTACAAATAATTCGCTCTGATCTAACAAAGACAGACAACCATATCCTTTCCATTTCTTTCCATCTCTAAGATTTCAGAATTATCATTGATAAAACTCCTAAGGAATGTAAAAGTTGATTGTATAATTTCACAACATGTAGCATTTAGCAATAGTAAGGCAAACTCTAAACTCCAAGATCCAGTAATAACTACAGGGAAATAGGTACTGCCCCAAGGAAGAATAGGCTGTTATAATTATTTTATTGTAATTATTACTTTAACATCTGACTTTCTCACTGTACTGTAAGATCTGACTCCACTCAGATCTTGTTATAGTATCTGTCTTGTTCAAGGCTATATTCCTAGGATTGTAAACATCTGTTATTAATCATAACAACCTTAAGGCTTATCGTGAGGAACTAAATAAGATCAACAAATGTAAAGAACTTAATGCAGTGCCTAGAATATAACAGATATTCAATAAATATTTTGTTTAACGCAAATGATGGAAGAGCACAAACAGGAGAAGGAAATCTTATAACCAAAGAAGTTCAAGCCTGTCACAAAGTTTTATTTGCAGGCCAGGTGTGGTGGCTCATGCTTGTAATCCCAGCACTTTGGGAAGCTGAGGTGGGCAGATCACCTGAGGTTAGGGGTTCGAGGCCGGCCTGGCCAACATGGTGAAACCCCATCTCTACTAAAAATACAAAAATTATAGCCAGGCATAGTAACAGGCACCTGTAATCCCAGCTACTCTTGAGGCAGGAGAATTGCTTGGACCTGGGAGGCTGCAGTGAGCTGAGATCATGCCATTGCACTCCAACCTGGGTGACAGAGCAGGACTCTGTCTCAAAAAATAAAACAAAACAGTTTTATTTGCAAAATTGTCATGAAAGCTAACATTTATTGAATGCTTGCTATGTGCCAGCCTTTATGCCACCTTACTTCATGTCTGACAACAAGACTAAGAAGTAGGTCTTATTATCACCATTTTATAGATGAAGAGGCTGAGACCAGTGAAAATACTGCCTCTGGGTTATCAAATAATTAGATGGCAATTCTAGGGTTCAACCTAGGATTTACCTCAAACCAGAAGGGTGAAGCCCTATGCTGCACGCTGAAACATAGGTTAGTGGAACCTCCAGAAAGAGAGCATAGCTGCAGCATCTAGGTCATGTGGCCAGCCCTAGACTGAACGATGGCTGTCTTTTAACTGTTTGTGAAGTCTTGAGGGGAAAAAGAGCCCTCCAGCATAGAGATTTCGGAGAGTGTCCAGATGGTTAAAGGATGACTGGCTATAAGTGGATAAGAAAGCTTTGGAAGTGAACACATCTCAACTGTTTTTCAAAACAGCCCATAAAAGAACTTGTGAAGTTCTCAGAGGGAGAGGACATAAAATAGAAAGAATGAGTCAGGAAAAGCAGTCAAACTACTTAGGGGCACTTAAGAAAGAGAATACAAGTCTGTCCATTTCATGTCTTAAGAAAAGCATCATTGCTCTGGTGGAAGAGGGCTGTAGCCCAAGTCAGCAGCTGAGGCTATGGCCATGTAACAACCCCAGTCAATGCCACATAGTTTACATAAACCCCAAAGATGGCTTGAATGTCAGCAAATTTTTGCAGGAGAGTAGGAGAGTCGTTTGCAGGATGACACAAGGGACTTCTGTAAAGCAATTCTGGAGCCCTGAAGTGAGATCAGAAGAATGGAAAACAAGACACCAAAGGAATCAAAAAGGGAGGCAGCAAGGCATGAAGGCAACAAGGTGATGAGATGTTATGGGCTGAATTGTGCCACCACTTACAAAATTTATATGTTGAAGCCCTAAACCCCAGGATCACAGAACTGTACTGTGTTTGGAGATAGATAGCCTCTTTAAAAAGATGATTAAGTTAAAATGAAGTCATTAGGGTGGTCCCTAATCTGAGTGGTTGGTGTCCTTATTACAAAGGGTTATTAGGACACACATAAAAGAGACACCAAGGTTAAATGTGCACAGAGAGAGGCCATGTGAAGACACAGGAAGAAGGCATCCATCTGCAGCCAAGGAAAGAGGCCACAGAAGAAACCAAACCCCTTTGATCTTGAACTTCTAGCCTTCAGAACCATGAGAATATACATGTCTGTTAGTTAAGCCATGCAGCCTGTGGTATTTTGCTTTTGGTAGCCTTGGCATGCTAATACACCAGTGAACAAATGAGCCATCTTTGGATTCTCCTAGGAAGGAGGAAGAACAGGCAGAATGCAGGAAGAGGTTGGTTCAAGCAGCTCCATGGGTGGCTCACAATAGCTCCCCAAGTATTTTTATTGTAAACTATTTACTTTTGAAATATCCCCTTCTATTAGTCTGTTTTCATATTGCTATGAAGAACTATCTAAGACTGCGTAATTTATAAAGTAAAGAGGTTTAATTGACTCACAGTTCAGCATGGCTAGAGAGGCCTCCAGAAATCTTCAGTCATGGTGGAAGGCAAAGGGGAAGCAAGGCACCTTCTTCACAAGGCGGCAGGAAGGAAAAGCACTGAGTGATGCGGGGAAGGGCCTCTTATAAAAACCATCAGATCTTGTGAGAACTCACTCACTATCATGAGAACAGCATGGGGGAAACTGCCCCATGATTCAATTACCTCTACCTGGCCTCTCCTCTGACACGTGGGGATTATGGGAATTACCATTCAAGATGAGATTTGGGTGGGGACACAGAGCCTAACTATATCACCCCTCACCTGGTGAATCATGGAAAATTGGAGATATAATAGCTAAGGCCCAGGACAGAAGTTGATAATCTGAAGAGACTTTAGATAAGCATAAGGCTCTGCAACAGGCAGATGTCAGCGAGGAGAACTAAAAGTATGGCAAGGAGGCCAAAAAGAAAAGCTAGGAGCCAATGACCATGAACCTGCTTACTGCAGAATTCTATCCCAAAGCTTCAGTTGCTGGAAATAACATTTCCGTGATGTATGCTGGGAGGTCAAGAAGCAAAATAGATATAAAAAGGCTTCACAAATACCTTCAACCGAACCAGCTTGGATTTTATTGCAGAGGACCTCTACCTCACCCTGGGCTCCCCAGGGATGGCCAACCGTCTATTAATATGCAAAGGCTGATGTGGCAGAACTCAAACACTGAAGCCTTAGAAGCAGGAAGCTGGAGGAAAATTAAATGCATTTCATTCCTACAGCCCTTTTGATTACATAACCACAGGTAAGCCATAGGCACACATCATTTTTACATAATATCCTAATCACACCTGGGTGGGGTATTCATCATCTCTTACCTGTGTCTTAGCCCATCAACATTCAAGTCCTTTCTTTCCACGTCTCTCTCTTTCCTCCTTTCTCTCTCTTTCTCAACAGCTTGTAACATGGAATTTAAACTTAAATATCAAATGGTTTGACTGTTCAACGTGATGCCTTAGCATGGTGGAGTGGCAGTCCACGTGATAGAGCCACCTTCAACTTGTTCTGTGACCTTAAACATATCACATATCCTCCGAATTTGTTTCTTCATCCATAAAATATGGGTATTAAAAGTAAGACTTTTCTCTATGCCAGGGGGCTGTGCAAAGGTGTTTACAAATGTGTCATTTAATCCTTTCAACCTTGCAAGGTGGGTATGTTTTCCTAAAAATATTGGGTTTACCTACTTCATAGAGTTACTTCACTAAATAAATTCCATACAGCATGAAAAACCACTTTGTCAACTATGAAGCACCAAAGAAATGGTAGAAAGCTAGACATTTGTTCTCCGTTCAATGAAATCTCATGACTGTGTGGTGTATGTTCCTTCTATTGGCATTTTCTAAGAGAGGAAAGAAAAGCAATCTGTGTCCAACTCTGACATCTCTTACGAACCAGCAATTTTTGATAGAAGAAAATGAAAACCAAAACAATCGCAGAAAGATGTAATCACAGGCAATATGCAGAGATTAGACTCCAGAGGCGACTTAGGGGGACACAACAGCTGTTGACTTGTATGGTTAGGGCAAACCTGGGGCCAGCCATGTCAAGGTATGCCTTGGTGAAGTCTGGCTTCAGCAAACTCTTCACCTACCTTGCAGTGTCTTCCTCATTTCCTTCTTGTTATCCTCCAATTCAGAGTTTTTATCCACCTTTTTCAACTGCCATAATATATAAGCCCATTTGTCACTATTATTAGGTCTCCTAAGAAGGCAATACATAAGCGGCTAAGCCAATCCGGTTGATATGTCTGCAAATGCTATAGAGTTAGTATGCCATCCCCCCAAAGTGGGAACTTTATAGCACAGTAGGCCAGTGAATGAAACAATTTTGGGTGGGCCAACTGCTATGGTCTGAATGTTTATATCCTCCCCAAATTCAGATATTGAAATCCTAACTCCCAGGGTGACAGCAGTAGGAGATGGGGGCTTTTGAGAGTTGACTAGGTCATAGGGACAGAACCCTCATGAATGAGATTAGTACTCTTATGAAAGAGGCCTGAGAGAGACTGGTTCCCCCTTCTACTATGACACAGCAAGAAGACACCTTCTATGAACCATAAGTGGGCCCTCACCAGACACCAGATCTGCCTTGGACTTCACAGCCTCCAGAATCATGAGAAACAAATTTCTGCTGTATGTAAGCTACACAGTTTATGATATTTTGTTAGAGCAGCCTGAACTGATGAAGACATCAACTTTTCACGCATCATAATAAGGTAAGCAATAATACCCACTAAAACTTCTAAAGTACTCTTTGGATGAAGCAGTACTTTCATGTAGAGTCTACTGCAGGTGATCCAAGATGTTATGAGACAGATAGGGTAAGAATTATTATTACCTTCATATTTTAGATAAGGAAAGCAAGTCTTAGAGAGGCTGAGTGATTGACCTTTTTCCTTCCTTCCTTCCTTCCTTCCTTCCTTCCTTCTTTTCTTCCCTCCCTCCCTCCTTCCCTCCCTCCCTCCTTCCCTCCCTCCCTCCTTCCTTCCTTCCTTTCTTTCTTCCTTCCCTCCCTCCTAATGTAACATAAATGTTCCTCCCTATAACTCACAGTCATCCGTCCTAGCTCTGTCATCTACACCTATTACTGGAGATCATCAACCAAAAACCTCAAAACCAGTACTTTAAAGTTGAGAACATAATGTATGTAAAAGTCCTGTGAAAATTGCAAAACACAATGCAATATCTAGATATAAAATATCTAGCCTTAGATTGCATGTACCACTGTTAAGGTTTCTGGGGATTTTTCTTTTTAAGCAAAATGGCATGGTTTACTTCTATTTTTCACCATACACATGGCAGCCTCAAGAATTCCTGAATCTATTCTCTGCCCTGTTCCAATAAACAGTCACCAACATAACTTCATTCATCAGCCATGTCTGTAATTTAGAAGTAAACTAAAACTGCAAAGCAAATCACTATTAATAAGAATTGTTCTTCTGTTTGACAGTTAGAGTGGGTGTGAGATGGGCATAGCAATGAACAATGGGAGACAACGAGGTCCTCAGAATGTGGCAAACTCCTCTATGATAATGTGTCCAGGAAAAGTTTACTGAAAAACTCTGGTAATTTCAAGAGAAAGAACTGAGTTACTCTGGAAAAAATCCCAATGCATTATTTAAAAGCCTGTTCCTTTTTACCTATTTATTTATACTCAATTTACCTAGACCCTGTCTATCAATCAGCAAATCTTACTCAAGGGAACAGGTGCAAAACCTGCTTAGTTTCAAGGGCCCAGAAGGGTAGTGAAGTTGAAAGAAAATTATTTGAGCCTATCTGTGGAAATGAGCTAACCTAATGAAAAGAGAGGACTTCCAACAATGGGAGTTGTTCTCAGACAAAGGCATTCAGTCCTGTTCAAACACAAAGAGGTGTTTTTGTCAAAAAAGGGAATTTCCCAAGAAAGTTTTTCTGTACAAGCATTTTGGAACTCAAAGTGGAGAGCAGCCCATCAAGGCTCCTAATAAACTAAAATTACCTTTTGCAAAGGAATTCGAATGAACTGTCATTTAATGCTAGATGGAAAATATTTGGGCATAGTTGAAGAAGAAAAATAAGAAAAGGAGAAAGGATCAAAAAAGTTCAGGGTCCCCTGTGTTTGGATTGGGAAATTAAACACACCTAAGGAGCTGTCATAACAAAAAGATTCATGTTGGGCTCCACACTCTCCTGACATTCACCTCAACTACTAAGTATTAAATGTTTACAAAGCACTTGGGCTTGTGGAGGGCTTTTAAACTATTCTTTAAATTTTTACCTTCTGCCCAGGTGGGGAAGTGTCGCTATGACTCTCATGTCATTGATGAGGAAGTGGAGGATCATAAATGCCATGTGACTTATTCAAATCACAAAGGTAATGGAAGAGTCAGAGCTGGCATGATTAAAAATGATACAGTTATACATAATCCCATGTTCCTAGAATAACCCATCTGGACTCAGGGAAAATCAGTCAATGGCCCCAAGATAAATTCAGCAGGAAACCAGTTACCTGCTTCCTTTCCATGATCTGTTTTTGCTAGAGGGTGGATACTTGGATTCTTTAATTTTAGTGACAGGAGGAGAGCTGGAAGAAAAGTGATGCACCTCTTATCTATTTGGCTGAAGGCAGGATAGAGTCCACCGCAGCTGCTGCCCTCATGACTTCCTCCACCTTCTGAGCCATGAAGCCGTCACAGTCAAGAACTTGGCACATGTTATATTTTATATAGACTGAAGCACCCAGGTTCAGATCCTCCATCACCTTGGCATCTTTCTTCTACAGTAGAAAATTATCCATTTCCTTTCATTGATTTTTCAGTAAAACAAAAAGTAATCACAATAAAAACTAATAGTTATAGAGCATTTACATATGTCAGACATATTTTAAGAACTTGAGGTACAAGAAAAGAGGATGCCAGAAGAGATTTCAGCTTGTGACAACTACAGTTACAGCAAACAATCAACACAGCCTAACTCCTAGGCAAATAAACAAAAAAGAGGCAGGGAACTGGAATGGGCTCACAGTCCATAGGTAACTAAGCAGCTCCAAACATTCCACAACAGTCTCCATAGCAGCAAATACGAAGCTCTGGCCCAAAAGGAAAAACGGGTCTAGACTTTGCCCAAAAGGGAGAATGACGGGTGGCCTGTGGACATACCCAACCACAGTTCTTCTACTTTTTTTAAAAAATCACTTTTTATTATTTTTTTATAGCATATAAAATTGAAAAAGAAAAAGAGAAAACTTTGACACATTCTATTATCCAAATGTATCAAGCGTTTTAGATTTTCTCAATGGCACACACTGCAATGAAGTGGTTACAATTATGATGACCATTTTACAGACGTGGAAACTGAAGCCCAGAGAGCTTAAGACTGGTTACATCCCAGCTAGTCAGTGGTTGAGCAAGGATTTGATCTCATAGCTCATGATTTTAATCACTAGCACAGTAACATTACATCAGTCCTGTCCACACGCTAATGTCAGGCAGTGAGTTCGCACACAAGGAAGCATCTTCTTGGTTTCCAGAGTCTCCACCTCTACTTTACACAGCTCTCTTCCTTGTGGATGAGACATTAACCTCATATGATCATGTTAGAGATTCATGTCCAAGTTTACTAAGTCTTTGTGATAATTAGTCATTGATTTTCTTTCTTTGTTTTAAACACTTCTAGGCAATTTGGATATACATGTTCTATGGATTCAGACTCAGATACATGTGGTTACAAGTATGGTATTTTATGGCCAGGCACAGTTGCTCACGCCTGTAATCCAAGCACTTTGGGAGGCTGAGGTGCACAGATCACCTGAGGTCAGGAGTTCGAGGCCAGCCTCGCCAACATAGTGAAACTCTTTCTCTACTAAAAATACAAAAATTAGCGGTGCGCCCATGTAGTCCCAGCTAATCAGGGGGCTCAGGCAGGAGAATCGCTTGAACTTGGGAGGCGGAGGTTGCAATGAGCTGAGATCACGCCACTGCACTCCCACCTGGGTGACAGAGCCAGACCCCCTCTCAAAAACAAACAAATAAACAATCTCCCCGTCCAAGTGGTATGGTATTTTACCCCCTCCTGATTTTTAAACACATGAATCTAAGCGTCTTCTCCACTTTCACTTTCCTGTATCAGTGGTCAGCAAACTATAGCAAATCTGGCTCTTGGCCTGTTTTTGTAGGACCTGCATGCTAAGAATAGTTTTTACATTTTTAAAGGCTGTAGAAAAGGAAAAGAAGGAGAAGAAGGAGAAATAGAGAAGGAAGAGGAGAAAGGGGGAAGAAGGAGGAGGTGAAGTATGCCGTAAAGACTGTACGTGACATGCAAAGCCTTCAACTCCATTCTCCAAAGTATTCCGGGGTCAGTATTGAGGTAGGGTATGTGTAAGGGATACAGAGGTAGCCATATAAATATTGTGTATAAACAAAGTTGAGAAAGTTAAAGTTTAATCCATAGGGGATGGGCAGGTAGAATACACATGTGAATCAGCTGGATGAAAAACTATAGGATATAATAGGGCCCATGAAAACAGGAGAAGAGAAGCAAAGACACTCAACTTAAAAAAAAAAGTCAAGTCCTCTGACAATCAAGCAAAGCACTGCCTGCCATCTATGACCCCTGGCTTAAGTAAAATCATTTAGAAGTAGAAAACTGTGCCTTTAAAAAAGATTTTCTTGCTTCTCTTGGCTGTTGTGTTCCGTTGATTCGAAAAGCAATAAAAAGAATGTTCATGAGACATCAGTAAAAGTGTACGAACCTAGAATGCTTAAGGGGTAAGTTCCTGAGGCAGGTAACTGGCTCGCCTGTTCTGGAGGATGTAAGCAACTGAAAGCATCACACTTGCCTGAGGCAATTTATTTCTGATTTCTTACAGGAAGCAAAGGGATCGAGTCACAGGATGGCGCCTAAGCATCGCTTCTCAGCTCAGGACGCCTTGCTGAGCTTCCTCCTGCAGTTAGGGGTACAGCATTAAGTTTTCCACCTTTCACACATTGGTGAACTCTAAGACATACAGGCAGTGTTTCATTCAGCCGTTCCTTTCAGGAGCTTTATTTAAATGGTGCCTTCATAGATTGGAATAATGAATTTGCTTCTTATAGTAAGACATTTCCTTCTGCTTTCCAGAAATTAACAGACTGATAGGTATTTTTTAGATAGGGAAATTTACACAAAAAAGGTGCCAAACACTGCATGCATCTCTAAACACTAAGCCAGGGCTCTCTTCTGGGTTTTGCAGGGATTGGAGAGGACAGATCAACTCACACCTTGGGGGTGTTGGGGAGGGACAAGTGAAACCAATAGTGATCCCTGGGGACTAGCATAAAGCCAGATATGAATCTCAAATGGGAAGAGAGGAAGCGCAGAGACTTTTAAGTGTGCAAAAATAAGATATTTAGAAAAAAGTAAAGGGAGGTAGGAGTATACTACAAGAAGCTCTCTGGAGGACCTTCAGAGATCACCACAGGGGCTGCCATTTCTCTGAAAGCCAGTGGGTGACTGTACTATAGAACAGAAATTCTTCTTTAAGGGATTTCTGCTCAGTTGTTCCACAAGAAAACTTCTGATTAGTAGGGACCAAATATGTGAGGACAATCCCAGGGAAGTTTAATCTTCAAAGGACACAGATCTCGAAGACTGGCTGACTGTGTAATTGGATGACTGTGTTTTATTATTATTCGGGGTCAGGAAATTGCATGTAGCACAAAGGTAATTACAAAACACCCTTTCCTTGGTTTCTTGATTGACATTCTTGATACGTGGCCAGCATTACTCTTGTTAACTGATACCTGCAATGCAGGCAGGAGAGATCGGACTATATTAATGGAAAGTTGAGTAAGGGGTCATGCAAATACCTGTGTTTAAAGGGTTGTGCATCAGTGAAGGAAGATGAAAATCTAATGAAGTTTGATTTGCAGCAAAGGTAGAAGTAACCATTCCCTATTTCTGATAAAGTAAAACCTCCTTTCAATCTATGAATAAGTCATTTAATAAACAGCATGTGGTCTAATGACAGAGGCATTTTTAGAGGTGTGAGGTTTGTCTGGGTGTCACAATTACAGTGCTGGCAGGTGGCAATGAAATTGCCTAAATCTATTCCCAAATGTGTGTGTCTCACACTAAAGCGTAGAGCCCACTACTATTACATCACAGGACCCAATACAAGAAAATATCATTTCTTTACAAAAATTTAACTTGGGCCTGGGTGCAGTGGCCCATGCCTGTAATCCCAACAGTTTGGGAAGACAAGACAGGAGGATCACTTGAAGCCAGGAGTTCAAGACCAGCCTGTGTGACATTGGGTACTTTGTCTCTATACAAAATAAAAATTAGTTAGCCAGGCATGGTGGCATATGCCTGTGGCCCCAGTTACTTGCGAGGCTGAGGCAGGAGGATCACTTTAGCCCAGGAGTTCATGGTTGCAGTGAGCTATGATCGCACTATTGCACTCCAGCCTGGGTGACCCTGTCTCTTAAAAAAAAAAAAAAAAAAAAAAAAAAAGTAGGAAATCCCTCATATAAGAAGCTAATGGGATGGGGAAATTCATGTCTTCACTTTGATTTATTTCCAGTGCCATTGGGAAGAGAAGCTGATTGAATCAATCCTCGGAAGAGTGCATCTGCATCTCTTACACTAAAGATTAACTAGCACCTCTCACTTCCTTCTAAAAACTAATGCATCCATTTAAGCAAATAAAGATCAATGTTAGCAACGCAATTTGCTGCAACAGAAAAATGTACAAAGATTCCTTGAACTACACAAGAAAACAATCATGAACTGTCATTTGTCTTAGCCCCTCTGCCAACCCTGGAAGCTGACTCATCTGCAGAAGATGGATCATTTTCACTCCCTCAGAACACAAATGCAAACCTTTCAGTTACTCTTAGCATGTTTGACATGACATAAATTCAACTTCATTATTACCAGTAAGTATAACATATTGCTATAATTGCAGAAGAACTCAGTGGGAATCATTTTTCCTTCTATTTTAGTATTTTATTCTTTTTTAGTGCTGGTAGGTTTTTTTCTGGACAAAGGAAACTTTGAATAGATACTACACATAGATTAAGCTGGAGTCTACTTCGGACTCTAAAAACCAAAACAAGCAGCAACTGCAAATCATATTTGTGTGATTTGTATTTGTATTTGTATTCCTGTCCCTCCTTCTATGTCCAAAGCATCTATTATTGTTGCCATGTTAAAAATAATAATACAATAATATATTACATGAAATAACATAATACCATAATTTAGTAGATTAAAAAAATAGATATCCTAAACTCCATAGCTTTTTGATGATATCCTTTCATTTATTATCCACATAAAATGGCTGGTTACTCTCCATGGCAACTTCTCGCCCCCAAATCCGTCTTCTTTCTTGATGTCCTGAGAGCCTGACCTCTGTGGACTCCATTAACCAGTCTCACTTGCCCTCTGAATTCTATTTGGCCCAGACATCAGGACCATTGGCAGAAGAACAAATGTCAGAAAAAAGAGGTCTTGGTGGTTATTTTAAGTGTCCTACCCAGCTAGGTGTCCACTCTGGTCTTGGCTGCACAGAGCTACAAGTGTTAGCAGTGGGGCAGAGTGGAGAGCCTTCCCTGCCTGCAGCTTTCATCAGCCCCTGGTGATGCAACTCCCTCTCCTGCCTCCCATGCTTGGGGTGCTGATGGCTCCCACTGTTGCTAGTCTCTGAGATCATCCCCATCGTGCTTGGATACCTAACCGGGACCACACCTCTACTCCAGCATTCCATCCATTTCCTGCCAGGACCTTGTCCTATATAGTCCCATCCTACAGATGGAGAGAAGCCAGCACTCCCCAAGGGACTTCGGAAAATTCCAGAAGAGAAGCAGAATTAAATTCTCCTGTCACAGTTTGTCTCGATTCCCACACCCAGGTTAATTCTCAGACACTCCATTCACCATGATGCCTTCTGGGGATATGTTCCTCTTTCCACCTACTCCATGGGAGGAGCCCTTCCTAGCTCTCTCATTCGTCAGTAAAATTTTACTGAAGCCTTAAAAAAGATGGAGGAGAACTCCCATTTGGAACAAAACAGGAAATAAATTAAAATTAATTTTAGACATGATGTAATTCCTTAACTGAATTTCTTGAGTCACCCACCCGCACCATAGGGAATTTCTCTCTGGAAAGCTTTCTCTGTAATCCTCACCAGCTGTCATGACGTTGGACCCTCTCTCTCACCCCAAAGTCTTGTCCCACTGCCCCCATATCTTTACTGCCTCTAACTGCTGCCTCTCCTCCCAACAGTTACTCCATCATGCACCCTATTATTGCTCTGTTATGATCTGAATCTAATCCTTACAGAACATCATGCCCAAGGGTCTAAACCAGGAGTTGATGCACCCGGCTCTGTGCGTCCAATCCTCCTGTGTTTATAAATAAAGTTTTATTGGAACACAGTCACACTCATTATTCATGACAATTTGGTGCTACTGCAGAGTTGAGCAGAATTGAGCCTTGAGCTGCGTAAGTTCACTTATACTTGAACTTTCTTTCATGTCTGCCACCCCAACACAGCATCACCAACCCCTCTTCTTCCTCCTCCTCAGCCTACTCAACATAAAGATGATGAGGATGAAGACCTATATGATAATCTACTTTCATTTAATGATGGTAAATCTATTTTCTCTTTCTTATGGTTTTCCTCATGACATTTTTTCTCTAGCTTACTTCATCGTAAGAAAACAGTATATAATGTATATAACATACAAAATATGTGTTAATTGATTATGCTACTAGTAAGGCTTTGGTCAACAGTAGGCTATTAGTGATTAAGTGAGTGGGGAGTCAAAAGTTTTATGTGAATTTTTTTAATTAATGGTAACTTTCAAGATAGTGTGGGCAGTTTTATACAACAATTTAAAAAGAGCTTAATGAAAATTATGCAATTTTTAGAAAAGTACCAGTGACGTAATATTAGAAAAAGATATACAAGTAAGTTACTAGTAAGATAGTAATTACAATCAGTAAGATTACTTACTAATTAGTAATTACTAGTAAGATACAAGAATATATGTGAATTTTCAACAGTACAGAGGTCGGTGCCCCAAGCCATGTATTGTTCAAGGGTCAACTGTGGTTGCAACAGAGATCTCATAGCCCAGAAAGCCTATGATATTTATTCTCTGGCTCTTTACAGAAAAAATTTACCTACCCCTGCTTTAGCTTTTCACATCTAAATAAGCCAAGTGAGTATTTTTCTAAATATGTTACAGTCTGTCCTTAAGATTAATGTGCCATTTACTATGATACCAAGATAAATAGACAGGCAGCTTTCAAAACAATGATTTATTTCTGTTATTCAGTATCATAAACATTCAGTATTACCGGAGATGGGAGAAATGGTATTTCCTATATTCAGGCTATGGACTGAAACCACTTTTCCAGGGATAGTTTAATCATCTTCAAAATGTGCATGGTGTTTAGTCCGTTTGTGCAACTTTTTAAATTTATCCTAAGGAAAACAGGAAGTATTGAACAAGGATTCAGTCAGTCACAAGGATGTCATCATGAATAGCTTGTAATAGGAAGCAACACGCACAGAAGGGTCTTGCCTGTTGTCCAGGCTGGAGTGCAGTGGCACAATCTTGGATTGCTACAACCTCTGTCTTCTGGGTTCATGTGACTCTCATACTTCAACCTCCTGAGTATCCAGGACTACAGGTGCATGCCACTACACCCAGCTCATTCTTGTATTTTTAGTAGAGATGGGGTTTCACCATGTTCACCAAGCTGGTCTCAAACTCCTGACCTCAAGTGATCTGCCCACCTCAGCCTCCCAAAGTGCTGGGATTACAGGCATAAGCCACACACCCAGCCCATGTTCCCACTTATAAATGGGAACTAAATGATGAGAACACATGGACACACAGAGAAGAACAGCACACACTGGGGCCTTTTGGAGGGTGGAGGGTGGGATGAGGGAGAGGATCAGAAAAAATAACTAATGGATACTAGGCTTAATACCTCGCTGAAGAAATAATCTCTACAACAAACCCCCATGACACAAGTTTACTTATGTAACAAACCTGCACATGTGCCCATAAACTTAAGATAAATTTAAAAATAAAATATATAAATTGGCATACCCATACACACATATGTATATACACACAAAATAATCTAGAACAATATATTATTTCTTAAATTTGGTTGTCTCTGGGCAGATATAAAAATTATTATTTTTCTTCTTTCTTTACTCTTTCCCCACAGAAAAGATATATTGTACATTGCTAGTTATTTTCCATTTGGTGAGATCTTGAACAGATTTGTTTGCCAGGGTTTAAGTGTTTGATGCCTGCTTCTCTAAATAACTCAAACCTTTCACTCCCCTTTCTCCTGTGCAACCAGGCATCCTCTCAGATAAATTAGTTTGACTCTATTCAAATAATCTCTGTTGTGGCAACAGTGGATATCCTGTCCATTCTACTGACGGCGAAGTCTCCTGCATCCTCTGTATTAGATCAGGAAGTTGTTTGTTTTGTAGTGGGTTTTTTTTTCCCTCCCTCCTTTTTAACTTGTTCTAAATATATATCTATCCACATAAATAGAGATGACAAAATAAAAAAATTTGGTCTTCATCCTTCCGTGGTGTGGGAACTGTGGTCTGGAAATTCAATACAAAGGATCTGTTTTCTAAAGCATCTAGCTCAGGCAGGAATTGCAAAGACTAGAGGGAAAGGGATGGTGACGTGATTTGCTGTCTGGAAAAGCGAGATTCATGGATCAGGGTGCCTTTGACTTCACAGGACCACCCTAACGCTGCCCATAGAAGAAACGTATAAGGCTCCTCCATTTGCTATGGACTTTCAAGGCCAAAGGAAAATGAAAAATGGAAATTTCTTCCAGAGACTATGCTGTTAATGCTTCATTACCCAGCAAAAGACTAGAATGGCACTGAAGACATATCCTGGTTTTATTGTGTACGGCAATGTTCTACTTTCATTAAACATGGTGTAGTAAGAAATAACCCAGACATTGCAGCCAGACAGACTCAAGCATTTAAGTCCCCAGGCATGTAACTTCATAGCTGTGGGACTTTGAGTAAGTCATTTGCACATGCCTAAATTTTTCTTTTCTACAAATTATAGGGAGAATACTACCAATCTTGTAGTGATTTTTGTTATTGTTAATTATACAAGTAACGGGTAGTATGGTAACTGGCACCCAATAAGAACATAATACAAGTGAACCAGTAATCACATAAATCTAAATTATAAACAATTATAATGACTTCTAACACTGGCTATAATAATAATCTAGTTTGCCTGATTTTTCAAACACTGAATCAGAGGAAAGCCTAGAAAAGAATCAGAAGACAGCCTTCCATGGATTAGTTAGGAAGTGTGGGTTGTAACCTATTTCTAGCCGTTTCCCCGAAGACCTGTTTGCTCCAATTTTTAAAATTTGCTTGGGCAAAACTTCAGTAGTCCACTGATTGCAGGAGGTAGTAAAAAGGAAAGGGAAAGCATTCTCTTTCTTCTGTACATGTTTGCAGAATCCAGCTGTGGCCAAGGCTGAATCTTAAATTATTCCTTTCACTGCACACTAGCAGTTGGCCAAACTGCTTATTGAAAAGTCAACTTATTTTAAGGAGGCTACTTAAATATATTGATTTGTCCATGTCTAGGAGTTGGATCAATATACTCTACATAAACCACTACAGCCCCTCTATATATCTACCTGATGTATCTTACTCTATTTTTTTCTGGTAATATCTTGTGGCTGTCTGTATGCTGTGAAGAGGCCCTCTCTTGCGGTTGCCCGTTTTCTGGTTATTGAGAAAGTCTTATGAACAACTGTTGATAAAGGTTTGCAAAGAAGGAAACTGAAACAGACTCAGGGGAAGTTAGAAGCCAAATATTTTTCTCATCTTTACATTTCCGCTGAAAGTCTAGGTGTGGCTCAGCTACTGCAATATGTGGCTTGGCTTGAAACATTGGTATGGAAAGGTCTGTGCTGGTCTTGGAATTCCTGTCTGCTAAGGCCCATTTGTGAACTTGCCTAACTTCTCATGAGTCTAGATTCTGTTTCTTTTTTGGCTGAGAAAACTGTCCAAGTCTTTGACTCAAAGCCATAATGTGGTTCCTTCTAAGTTTTAAAGTTTTTGTTTTATAAACCTCTAGCAATCACAGAACATGAACAGAAATTTCCACTTGCAATTTTTCATATAGCCCAGTTGTTTTAATTATTAAGAAGTACTGAGAAAGCTTGGTTGAGCTTGCAAAGCCAGCCCTTCCTGTCGGAGACAAATCATTCAATTACTAAAGCTAATAATTCCTCTGTCCCTTCCCTTACCTCCTTCCTTCCTAGTCACCATTGCCCGCCTCCTTCATTTATTCACTCAAACCTTTGTATCTCCAGCACTCTGTGCCCAGGGTCTAGCAACAGCAAAAGTTCAACAAGTATCTTGAATTAATGCATTTATACAGTTAATCATTTTATGGAGATTAAATAAGTGACCACAGTGCAAAATGATATGCTGAGCTCCTGACTGCCCCGACACCAATCGACTTGCCTTAAATTCCTTCATTGGTGATTTATTTGTTGAGCTGGTTTCTCTAGGTGTTGCCTTATGTTGATAACACACAAAATTCTTATCATTTATTCATCAAAATCAAATTTGTCTTTCATATTCATTGTCTCTTAAATTGTTGTCCTCGGATGTAGGTCACTGTGCTCCGACTTGTAATAATGTTGCCAATACAGTTTGTAAAGTGATCCCTGACTCTTGGAAGAAGGATGCTGCTGAAAAGGGAATTGATTATAAAATAATTGAATACACTGGGGTGTATCTGGCCTTCTGTTTAAATAGAATTGACTTACCAAGGGTCACGAATGCTCATTTGTTCAGAGAAGAAGGATGCTGAGAGATAAGAAAGAGAAGAGGAAGGGACATTTCCATCTATCATGAAGTGTCAGATGGAAAATGAAAGGCCAGCTTCCCTTTTCCAAGCAGAATCAGCTTTACGCATTAGGGAGGGAAATTGTGATTTATGTATGGGGAAAGGCTCCTGAAGAATCTCAATCTACCCCCAATCTGGATATACTACAATTCAGATGTTGAGAACACATACAATCAGCCTGCTACTTAACTATTATGATACTGTCATCTAAGAAGCAGAAAAATCATATTACCTATGACTAAAGGATTTCATCTAATAGCTGACCCATGATCACCCACTGTCAGCTTTAGAGAACAAGGTATCAAGGGACAGATAGTCACAGAAAGGAGAAGTTCTGATGGAGGAGAGATAATGAAGTGAGATTCAGTGTTTAAGCAAAAAGTGGAGTGAAAATGCTAAGTTATCTCAGGAGAGGGGAAAAGGCAGAGTGAATGTGAAAAGACAAATTGAATTTTGATGAAATCTGATACGTGATGAAATCTGATATGTGATGAATGTTGTCTACATTAAGATGACACCTAAAAAAAAAACTATGCAAGGATATTAATTACTAAGGAAGGAATTTCCGACATGGCTACTGGGTAGAGGATATCCTTTCAGACAGGAGGGTTTTGTGAAGGCTCTGAAGTTACTTGTTCTGTGTGTCTATTTCTACTTCTTTTTATTACTGCACATGCAAATACCTGTACAAATTAAATCTTAAAAGATACCTTTTTTTAATGCAAAAAATCTGTCCCCATGATCATTTCTTCACTTGGTATGGTGACGATATTGTTACTGGCACTGAAGTAAATGTCTGGTCTTACAGCTGGCCCCCAATTTTTCTTTACCCAAAGCATTTGACTCATGATGAAAGCTTCCTTCCAATGCACTGTTACATATACATTTATATACAAAAATTCCTGACCACCAGCTCCATCATTTACTAGTTATCTTCTTGGGCCACCTACTTAACCTCTATAAGCTTCCATTTGTTTTTCTGTAAAATGGTGATGATAATAGTATGAGGTTTAAAGTAGAAAAATGATATAAGGACTGAGTACACTATCTGCACACAATGAGTGCCCAATAAATATCAGACATTATGAGCAGGTTGCTTTCTCAGCCCATTCTCATTTGTTCATCTTGTTCTGGCTGAAAGCAGTTAATGGAAAATGGTGCAACTCAGCACACAGCTCAGTGTGTCATTTAAAATGTTGTAGACAATCTTGGCATTATAACCTGCTGCCAGTTAGTGATGCTCTTATTTTTCTTTTGCCCATAAACCTCTCCTAAACACTGGTTTGTCTCATTAAAAATGACATACACAGTGAGAAGAGAGGAACATCAAATTGAAAGAGAGAATTAGCAAGAGCCAAGCCTAAGAGAAGGGCAGGTTTTTGTGGTTCATTAGGCCACAAGGTAATGAAAATCCAATCTGATCTCAGATCAGGCATCTCGGCTAGGTTAAAGCTCACAGAAACGCTGAAAGTAGCACAACATTAAATATATATGTGTGTGTATGTATATATACATGTATAATATCTATTGTTTCATACCTATATATACGTAATATTTTAAAAATCACATTTTTGGATCTTAGCACATGAACATCAATTTCCTTTTCAGTAAAGTGAAAATAACTTCCCTGACCATCCTCATAAGAATTTGATCCATCAATGTCATTACTGAGTATATACCTAAAGGAATATCAATCGTTCTACCAAAAAGACACATGCACAGCTATGTTCATTGCAGCACCATTCACAGTAGCAAAAAATGAAATCAACCTAGATACACATCAATAGAAAACGGGATAAAGAAAATGTGATACAATATTATTCCATACACACCGTGGAATACTATGCAGCCATAAAAAAGAATGAGAGAATGAAATCATGTTCTTTGTAGCAACATGGATGCAGCTGGAGGTCATTATCCTAAGTGAATTAATGCAGGAACAGAAAATCAAATACCACATGTTCTCACTTATAAGTGGGAGCTAAACATTGAGTACACATGGACATAAATAAAGGAACAACAGACCCAGAGGCCTACTTGAAGATGGAGGGTGGGAGGAGGGTGATGACTGGAAAACTACCTATTGGGTACCATATATACTCACTACCTGGGTAATGAAATAATTTGTGCACCCCAGCAACATGCAATTTACCCATGTAACAAACCTGGGTATGCATGCCCTGAGCCTAAAATGAAAGTTAGAAGGGGGAGAAAAAAAGACTTGTGCTCCTTTCTGAGATTTTCCTTGGGGTTGCTAAACCTAATGGTACAGGGTGTTTCAGAGGCCCTGGAGGAATATCACAGTTGGGCCATCACCGGCAGTGTGGGAACAGAAATCACCTGTGTCAATCCTGAGGCGCCACATTCAGCTACTGTTTGAAACTCATATAATACACACCAAGGAAGAATGGAAAGACCAGTCCACCCACATGCTAGGTTCCTTCCAGCATCATGCCTTCAAGATGGTTTGAAACACGGTAGGATATAATTGCGTAACTTTCAAAAGCTCTTCCTTTATGCTGTCTTAGGTCTTCCAATGCCCACTCCACCTTCCAGACTTGTAACTCCATCCCTTTACTCCACCAGCCAAATCCAATCTCCAGTTCAAGTCGTTTGCCTCCTCCGAAAAGTCTACTCTAAATTCTCCTCTCTTAAGACCTGCCCTCTTTTTCAATGGCACTACTGTGTAGCTCCAAATTGTCAAATAATCTTGTGACCGCAACAAAATGGGACATTCTCTGAGGGCAGGAACAGAACTTCAGTCCCCCAGTGCTTGGTACATTTTCCCTGTGAACAATAAGGGAAGAATGAGCAAGGCAGAGTAGCAGCAGATAAGATCAGAGAATCATCAGGTGTGTGTGGTCAGCAGATTAAAGATCAGGTCAAATTCTTCTGGGAAGCAAATCAATGCATATTAGAGGGACTTTAACGATAAAACAAGCCACACATTTAACGTTTTTAACCAGTAGATCCACACATGTATCTTAGCTTATGTAATAGATATATGTCTAAAAATTTGGGTATACAATGAATTTTTTTGAATCAAGCTGAAATACAAAAAGATAGAAGAGAATTTTTGTATCAAGGAAATGCTATGACTGATCCTGCAATCATAGATACATTCATTCTAATTTGTCTCATCAATCTAAATTTGGGAGTAGGATGCCTACTTAAATCAGGGACTAAATTTGTAAATTAATATCATAGACAAAAGATATTTCCCAAAGTCTTCTACTTCTGGCCTGCTGATAGTAACTCACTTTCTGTTTGAAACTCTAAATGAATACATGGCCAGAGCCTGCATCACAGAGAATAGAACCTGAAAAATTATCTCACGGTCACACAGGTTCTGATGGAATCATATAGGGGAGTAGTTAAGAAATGTAATTCTTAGGGCTGGCACTGTGGCTTATGTCTATAATCCCAGCACTTAGGGAGGTCAAGGCAGGTGGATTGCTTGAGTCCAGGAGTTTGAGATCAGCCTGGGTAACATGTCTCTACAAAAAAAAAAATGTATATACATACATGCATTTATATATATATATATATATATATATATATATATATATTATATATATAATATGTATAATTTATTTTATATATTATATATATATTTTTATATATAATGTAATTTTTATATATATATATAAATTAGCTAGGTGTGGTGGTGCATGCCCATAGTACCAGCAACTGGGGAGGCTGAAGTAGAAGGATAGCTTGAGCTATAGTGAGCTGTGATTGTGAGTGTGGTACCACTGCACTCCAACCTGGGTAACAGAGTAAGACAGTCTCAAAAAAGAAAAAAGAAAAAAAGAAAAGAAATCTAGTTCTAGGATTGAGATTCCTTGTCTCTCTAAATCTCAATTTTCTTATCCCTAAAGTAGGGATAAGAATTGTTCCAAATTCAGAGGGTGATTCTGAAGATTAAGTGACATCATGCATGTGAAATGTAGACGTAGAGGGTATATGAAGGCAAGGTGAATGTTTAATGAATGTGACTCACTACTGTGCTTAGAAAAGCAATGGGAGAAGCTGGTTTGAAGGCCAGTCCTTCACTGTACTGTCTACTGTCTGTGCCCAGGGCACAAAAAAACATCATAAGCAAAGGCTACAGAAAGGTACATGAGTTTAAGAATGCAGTTACTCCTTCCTTCCCTAATATTAGGCTGGGAACTTGCATCATTTAATACACGATGGACTGTAGAGTTGTGAATGAGGAGGAAAAGATGACAAGCAAGATTAAGAGTCAGCAGGAACATTTTAAAACAACACAATTTTGACTTGCGCTTGGAAGAAACTGGCATAATAAAAGATGTTCCAGCGAAACACAAGCAACTTTGGGATCTGAGGCAATGGTGTTGGTGCCCATGTCACCCAGTGTGGTTGCAGTGGCCTTGACACAGTACTGCAATATGGGTAAAGGTTGAATCTGTGCTATGCTGTGATGTGCTCTGTGTGTGTGTGTATGTGTGTGTGTGTGTGTGACAGAGAGAAAGAAGAAAGAGAGAGGGTTTCATCCAAGGAAATTTTAAAAAAGAAAAGGTAGGACAATATCCTGCCCTAAAGCAGTTATGTTCTGAATGTGGATTGAACTAATACTAACATAATAGGGCAATAGCTATCGGAACAATAAATGGTAAGGGCCAAGTGAGTGATATTAACAGAAGTGGCTTGGGGATTTCAGAGAAGGAGAGTGTGCCATGGGCTGTCATGATCAAGGAGAGCCAAACTCTGTTGGGCTGGATGCTTGGCTTTGGAGGTTATGCTCCACACGTGCATCTGGGACCACAAAGTAAATATTTATGTGAAGTACATTTGGGTTCAGTGTGAAAAGGGGCAATTTAGGGACTAGACTGTCAACAAAGGAAACTCATAAGACAAGGAACTTCCCATCTTGAAAGTCTTCTGTCACTAGAAAGGAATAAGCTGGGCATGGTGGTACGTGCCTGTAGTCCCAGCTACTCGGGAGGCTGAGGCAGGAGAATCGCTTCAACCTGGGAGGCGGAGGTTGTAGGGAGCTGAGATCAGATCACACCACTGCCTCCAGCCTGATGACAGAGCGAGACTCCATGTCAGAAAAAAAAAAAAAAAAGAAAGAAAGAAAGAAAGAAAGAATGAAAAAGAAAACAATAATAAAAATAACAATCAATAGTAGTAGTGGTGGTGGTAGGAGGGATACCAGGAACCATGCCAAATGCATTATCTCACTTATTGCTTATGCTGACCCTGTGAGGTAATAAAGGTAACAACAGGTAACACATATTGAGCACTGTGTTCCAGGTTATGTTGTAATAGCTTTACAAACATGACTTCATTTAATCCTCCCAACGACTGGAAGAAATAGTGCTATTATAACCCCCACTTGCCAGATAAGGAATAAGTCTCTGGGATGTTAAGTCAGTCAACCAAGGTCATACTATTGAGCTGAATTCCAGCAAGTGGTTGAGCCAGAATTCAAACCAAGCTCAATCCAGCTCCAAGGCCTGTACTCTTAAGATCAACAGTGCATTGTCTCCACAGATTGCTATTTTTCAGAGGTACTGCCGGGAGCATTTTGGGCAAGAGGACATTCCCTTCTATGAACTATAATGAGCACATCCAACATAGTCAATCTCTACCCTTCCTACCTCTGAAATAATTTTCTCTTTATTTTGTTTTAATTTTTAACCCAGCACTTACTATACCTGACATTAAAGCATCTATTTATATGTTTGTTGTCTGTTTCTTACACTGGGAATGTAAATTCCATGAGGCCAGGGACTTGGCCTTGTTTACATCTGTGTTCTCAACGACTAAAACACAAATTTTCTTCAATGGATGGATAGATGTAGAGCGATGAAGGGACACTAAGGTGGTAAAGATGGTTAGAATTTAGTTTGATGCAGGACGCTCACAGGGGTAACAATGTGATAAAATATTCAGATGTGCTTATTCACAGAATGTGCTTTGGGAGGTGGAATTAACCTGATCTGGATGGACAGAAGGTGAGTACAACAGAGTAAGGGGAGTTAAAGCTGGAAAAGTAGACTACAGCCAAGTTTCGGGAACCTCAAATGCCAAGACATTTAGCCAGAGTAAGAAAATGAAAACCATGTTTCCTCAATGGAGTTGAATGAATTGAGCTAGCACTCTCAGTAAAGCCCCTAGACAAGAAGTCATCTCTACCTTTACAGCCTCTGATAGCTGACCCGGATGGAATTAACGTTCTCATTCCCTAGCCTGGGATAATGGCGATTTTATATCCCTAAAGACAATTGGTTTAAAACTTGAGGTAGAAAAAATAGAAAAGCCACTGCTACATTCCCAATGGCCTAAGTGCTGGGACTGACATCTAAGGCTTGGGAGAAAAAGAAATTGAAGTCCCAAGGCCCAGTTTTTGCCTAGGTGGTCAAGTCACCTCTTCATGCTGGCTTTGCCAGGATAGGAAGAACCCGACCTTTTGCTCAATGGACGTGGGATGGAGTATACATTCTTTAACCACATGTTCCTTTCCTGTGGGATGCCAGGAATTGATATAAGAATAATGATGACAGTAACCACAGTTACTGTTTACTGTATCTCTAGTCTACGTCAGGGCTTGGGCTAAGGACTGTGCATAACTAGTCCCTAATCCTAACAACAACACTGCAAGAGGCTGAGTCAATTTCTCAAGGTCACACTTTTATTCCGTAGGAGAGACACAGGAATCAAAACACATCTGTCGGGTTCCCAAACCTGTTTGCTGCTGAAAGGACTGCATTCCTACATGATACTGGGTGATTGGTCTGCCGAGGCCAGGCCAGCTGAGCAATGATTAAGGGGAACTCTGGGGACTAAAGCAGGGTGAGAGATGGCAAGGTGATTACAGAGGTTAAAGAAAAGGAGGAAACAAGGAGAAGTCTAGACGGATCCTGTTAGAGCTGAAAGATGGAGTAGAAGGTAACTCAGAGACAGGGATCTGGGTCAGTAGAATGTTGCAATGTGCCAAGTAGTCACACGTAGCAACTGCATTTAAGTATCTGAAAGGTCACAAAGAAGAAAGAACTGATTCATTTTGTGTTTGGATGAATGCAACCAAACTAGGAAGTAGAAGTTATCGTTTTAATTTATGAAAGCACTCCTAATCACCCCAGATGTCTCTAACAGCTTTCTAGTTGTGTCAGCTTAACAAGTCTTCCCTTCTTCTGTGAAAAACTTGCTATTCCAACTATAATGTTCTAGGGAGAGTATCCTTCCTTCCTGGCCACTGTGACCACAGAGGTATACACACTGGGTTAGTTAAGCTCATCAGATTTCTCCCTAACATGGGGAACATAAGAAACAGAAAGAAGAAATCCCAAATGCTTTCTAATTGTGAAGGAGAGACATGTGAGCTTGAAAGATACTGAAGGGTTTCCACCAAGTGGGAAAGTCAATCTGAAAGAATAAACAAGAACAGAGAAAATTAGATGGAAAGAGAAGTAGTAACAGCAGTGGTGGTGCTGATATCAGGGACCACGCTAAATGCATTATCTCATTTATTGCTTATGCTAACCCTATGAAGTAATAAAGGTAACAACAAGTAACACATATGGGGCACTTACTATGTTCCAGGTTACATTATAATAGCTTTACATATATCTATATGAAAGAGAAAAGGAGGAGGAAAAGAGATGAAAAATTTTATTAATTTCTGATTTTTAACTCTTAGTTCTATTTACTGTTGAAATTTGCCCCTCTCAAGTTTTGTCAAGAGAGCTAATACATATTATTTTTTTGCTCAAACAAATTTGATTGTGTCACTTGCAACCCCAAGATTCCTGACTAATGCATTGTCTAATGCTGACGCACATGGGTTGAGAGGAGGATATAAGTTCTTTGCCTCCAAACATATTCAATAAGGGCCTGGATGATGATAATAAGAGACAGATCTCGTGAAGGTGACTTTTACATTGAGTTAGAGGTCCTCATCAAATCTATACTCTAAGAGAGACTCAAGACAGTCAAGAGCGTGTTCCTTATTTGTTCCTTAGTTACTTCTGCATGGGTTATTTGCTTCACTATTTCTCTGACTCCATTAATATGTAATGTAATATGCTGATGGCCCATGGACAAGATCTGCTGGGTGTATTTCACAAGCACTCTCTGATAAAGAATAGTAGAAGGCAGCAAGGAAATACGCCTCTGTTTCCAGGCCAAACCACAACATAGTGTACAGTCAGAATTGCAGTTTGGGGACACAGCCAGAAAGACTCAAAGACACTACTCGATTTCAGACTAGGCAAACTAATATACTGTGGCCTACACAGGGGGTCCAAGGGTGGTCATCTCACTTTCCTAAGGACTCTGGACCTCAAGGAAGTTGTGATTAATTAATAAGGAACTCCATATTATACATCTCCTGTCTGCATTCATCCTATCATATAAGTCCAGCATGGATCCTTCTAAGCATCAACCTATTTATTTATTTATTTATTTATTTATTTATTAGTTTATAGAGATGATGTCTTGTCATGTTGCCTAGGCTTGTCTTGAACTACTGGGATCAAGCAATCCTCCTGCCTCAGCCTCCCAAAGTACAAGGATTATAGGCATAAGCCACCTTGCCCAGCCCCAGCCCACTTAGCGAAGGAGGCATTTCTGACATTTTACAGCTGTTGTAAATTACAACAAGGACTAAAAGAATTTCCATCCAGGGCATAGACAAAGTTCTGAAGTTCTCCTATTCTCTACAGAAATAATAACATATGTATATTATAGGATATACATGCTGTTCCTACTTCTCTTTCCATCTAATTTTGTGGTTTATCTTTCCTTTTATGTGAAATCCAAGGAGGCTTCAGAGGGCAATGTAAGTGGGTAAACACTACTGGTAGAGTTCATGATCAATCCAGAAATGTCCAAGCATTCTACTCTTTATAAATGTTTAGGAAACTCTCACTGGTCACTATTGTCTGAAATTAGGTTGATTGTATGCTTTGAATACTTTTCTGATACATGAGTCCACTCTTTCCTCAAACTAGTATACTTCTTGGTAACTGAAGAATAAAAAATCACAACGAACACAGTATGCATGTTTGAAAGTGGCATTGCAATAAGGAGGTGGCCACAGCAGTCATAACTGTTGGAAAGATTGGAGCTGAAACTTCTCAGTTCTTAGAATGTGCAATACATCAGTGCCTACCAGTTTTGACACTCCTAAAAAGACCCAGCCCTTGGCCTATCATTAAGAAGTTCCTGTTCTAACAAATAGGATGAGCTCCAATGACTCCCTCTGGCCCAGGATGAACTTCATAGCCTTTCATTCTGAACCACTCCAGTTAAATTCTTATTTGGTTGGCCCTCTACTCTTTCCCACAAGCCTAGAGTCTCCTTGAGAGAAGGCCTGTGTCTTCACTCATCTCGAAATGTGAAGATCTTCTCCAGCCCTTGACAGGAGCCCATTCATTGGATTTTCAACTCAAGCACAGTGTCAAGGGATTCAGACTTAACCAGGGCCTATGTCCAGAGTGTACTAAAAAGCAGCCATTTCTGTAAAGGACCAGATGATAAATAACTTAGGTTTTGCTGGTCATACAGTCTCTGTCACAAATACTCAATCTGCCATAGATTACATAAACAAATGAGAATGGCCGTGTTTCAACAGAATTTTATTTGTGAGCACAGTATGGAAGTTTGAATTTGATATAATTTTTACATGTCACAAAAATTATTTAAAATTTTTTCTAACTGTTTGGTAGTGCAAAAAAAAAAGGGCTTATCTCACAAGCTATACAAAAACAAGTAGCAGACTTTGGTTTCTGGTTCTGTAAATAAAGAACCTGGTATTTGTCACTCCTGTTCTCATAATAAGAAATAAACCAACAAAACCTGAAAATCAACAATTCGTCTTAGGTCTATCAGGGAAGTGAGGTCATAGATCAAATCACCACTGCTAAAACTGAAGAGAGGGGTAGATACAAAGAATTATGCTTAGTAGGGGCAGAAATCTCACTGGAGCCAACACTGAGTAGGCATATTAAAAGGATAACTGACTAATTACTGGAGACTGAGCATGGCCTAACTTCAAAAATTAAAAACTCCTGGAGACCCAGCCTTTGCGGGGTGAGGGAGGTGCATTTATGTGAGTTTTACCTGCTGAAGCTTAACCAGGTTTGCACCTTAAAGGTCAAGGAAAAATCCTTTCATCCTTCCTGCAGGGGGAAGGGAAAAGCAATCTTTTTTTTTTTTTTTTTTTTTTTTTTTGCACAAAAATGCTGAAAATTCCAAAAACCAGAAGGCCAGAAGGTAACCATTTCAAAATACATCCAGACTGTTCTGTTCTCCTTAACAAGACCTAACTTGAAGGGAAACTATTTTACCAGAGCCTAACCTAGTAGGATTTTATCAAACAGAGTCCAACCGACCCGGGGGAAGGGAAATACTCAACTCCAGACCCCTCTAGCCTTTCCGTCTCACTTATTAAGGGGTGAAACAAAACCCTGAAGATCTTGTGAAGAATTTTATATAGTAAAATTTCTTAATATTTAAAATTGTTTCCTGCATGAAAAGAATACCATAAACAAAGTCAAAAGACAAATAGAAAATACATTTGCAACTAACAAGAGGCTAATTTCCTAAAACTATAAAGAACACATGCAAAAGTTAAGCAGTCCAACAGCAAAATGAGCAAAGACTATAACAAGGAAAAAAAATTAAAAGATCCTTAAATCTATAATGAGAGAGTCACTAAAGACCAAGACCAAATCGTAAAATTACTGAGCGCTTCCCCTTTACCACCACTTCCATTTCAGCACCACATCAATAGGATTCCAGTATAACAGAGGATTAGAGCTGAAAAGAACTGCAAGGCTCAGATTCTATTTATAAAGGAGTCTCTAGGGAAACCCAAGACAACAGGGACCCACAAAAAACAAGAACAGCCACTGAATTTTAGCCTCGGACACCTACAGTTAGAGCAGACGATAAACACAGACTAACTTCTAGGCAAATAAACAAAAAAAAGATGGTAAATTGAAATTGACCCATAGGCCATGGTTAACCAACTCCTATGTTAGCAGCTCCAAGCATTCTACACCAATCTCTATAGTTGCAAATAGGAAGCACTGGCTCAAATGGAAAAACTGATCTAGGCTTTGCCCAGAAGGGGGAATAATGGGTGGTCTGTAGACATACATACCCAACCACAGTTCTTTTATTTATTTATTTTTATCATTTTAAATTATTCTATGGCACATAAAATTGAAAAAGAAAAAAACTTGGAACACAGTCTATTACCCAAATATATCAATATTTTTAATTGGAGAGATCTCTTCACACTTTGACCATATACATATGGGGTGGTCATCAGGTAGACGCCAGCTGTAAGAAAACTGCTTTTTTCAATCATCACTTCCCAGACATTTTCTTACACTATAGTACAAGCTCTATAATTATAACATTGAATAGATACAGGATATTTAATAGAAGTGTTTCTTTTTTTATTAAAACAGTAACTCAGACTAAGATGCAGGATTCACATCAAGGCCAGGTTCCAGCAGTCTGTGTATTTCAGCTCATGGACTGCTAGTTCTTAATAAAAATAAAGCCACTGGAAGAGCGCCAATATAATTCTTTACCAAAAATGTCTCTGATACATTTTCAAGAACAACCTGTTTTTCTTAAACTTCTCAGTTTTCCACTTCTGGTGGGGCAATACCCACATTTAGAAGCCCCACTGCAATGAATTCCAGAGGACTAAATTTGATTACTCATTATGCCCTGGCTTTCCTTTAAAGATTTATTATAGTGTATTTCAAGAGGCACATAAAAGAGCACTAATAGCACCAGCTGGCACAGGGCATGAGACACACCAGCATTTTTATAAATGTCCTCCCTGTCACTACAGTTCTATTCACTGACAAAGGCCCTGCTGTTTTCAACCAACTGCAGGTCCAGCAAATTGCACTTAAATAGGGTGGCGGTTCTGCAAAGCAGGCAAAATGTTTACCAGGATGAGACCAGCCAGGAAACCCATTTCCTTTATCCTCTAATCAGAATGAAAAGCAGGACTGGGGTCATGAAAGGCTGTGCATTAGGACCTGATCCCTGTGCTGTCATCTCTTACAACCTGATGAAAGAAGGGGATTGTTGGGTTTGGAGGGTAGGGGAAAGCTTCTCCTTGATTTTGCAATCCAGCTGCTATTCATTCATAGGCTCGTTGCCAACATGCTACTTTGCCATATGTGCCACCCACTCTAGATTACAAATGCATGGTGCTTTGGGGCCTTATCGATCTAATAGGTGAATTTTATTAATATCTTGCCTCCATACCTCTGCAAAACCTAAGGCTGTGGTCTTGGGAAACAGGTACCTCGTTTATGCCCCAGAATCCAGTATAGTGTTTAGTACACAGTGTGCACTCAATGAAGGCTTACTGCAAGAAAAAAATGCTAGGCAATGGAATTGTATCCAGATAGAGTAATAACAAAATTACTAATATTTATTGAGCACTTAAACTTCAAAAAATGCATAGAACTTTTAGACTTTTAAGAGCGCCTGGCAAGAATCCTATGTAGGAGGTAATATTACTATCTCTGCTTTAAAGATGGGGAAACTGAGGCTCAGAGGTTCATAGCCAGGCACAGAATTGGAACCGAACTAGCCTTTCTGACTCTCAAGCTCCGTGTCTCACCACTGTACTGAACTATCTCACAAACTTCTTCCTCTAGAGCAATTTATATTATTTTCATTAAGTTTCTTTTGCTATTTATTAATAGATATCGTGAGTCCTATATATCCCATTACTATATGTGCTTATTGTCCAAGAACTGTGAACAATTGTAAAATGTAAATTTATTCTTGGAAAGAAGATAGAGGACTGCAGAAATAAGAAATACAGGCTTCCTGGAATGCTCTTAAAAATGGTTAGTTTACCAATGAAGGAAACTAAAATAAGGGGTTGATTCCAGTGTTGGACTTATTGTTAAAATGTTCTTTCTTCCAAGGGGAGCAGAAATTGGCTTCCTTGTAGCTTGTAGTTATACTGGTCTTTGTGCTACCCTTTTGAAAAACAAAACTCACTAGGAAAAATTGACCTATTAAAACAGTCTTAATGTGAGATCCTAACGTTTCTACATATGACGTAAAATATTCATGCCATTTAAAAGTCAATAAACTTGACTACATAACAGTTAAAAAAATTTCTGCATGAAAAATACCATAAACAAAGTAAAAACCAAATGAGAAACATTTTCAACTAATGAGAAGCTGATTTCCTTAAACTATAAAGAAAACCTATAAGAATTAACCAACCCAAGAGAAAAATAGGCAAAGAATATAAATAGAAAATTTTTTAGCTCTTAAATTTATAATATGATACTCAACCTATCATTTTTTTACCTATTATATAAGCAAATACCAAAATGTTTGTTTGTTTGTTTTATAGGGATAGGGTCTTACTATGTTGTCCAGGCTGGTCTTGAACTCCTGGGCTCAAACGATTCTCCTGCCTTGGCCTTCCAAAGAAATGAGCAAAAATATATTTTCAGTACATTGTTAGTGGAGTAAGAACTGCCATGATATTTGTGGAGAATAATTTGGCAATATTCTCAGAGTCATAGGTCAAATGCCTTTTGACTCAGAATAAATTCTAATTCTTGGAGTACTTTTACACATACACAAAATGACGTATTTCCAAGATTATTCATTATAGTCTTACTCATAACAGCAAAATAATGGACTCTACAAAGTATTCACCCAAATAAATTATGGTATATACAATTCATCAAGAGAATAAATAATGATAGATCCATGCAATGATGTGCTAGCCAGCTGTTAAAAACAATGAGGCAGCTTCCCAAGTATGACCTGGAAAGATATCCAAGAAATACTCTTAAGTGAAATATTCCCTTTGCAGAGAAGTATGTCTGATACAGTCTTGTTTGCTTAAAAAATAAACTAGAATACATACCCATATATGCATTATATGCAATGATTTTATCCAGAAGTCCACACAAAATTTAAATAGTGGTTAGTCACAGTGGTTACTTCAAAAAAAGAGGTTGAATAACTGAGAGCCAAGGGTGAAGAAAAAATTACTTTTCAGTTGTACTTCTTTTGCCCCTGTTGATTTTTTAATGTATGCCTTACCAGTCAAATAAATTAATAAATACCCTTCAGTAATCCCTAGCCATTTTCAATTGCCCTACTCTCTAAATTCAATCTCTCAGAGAATATATATCAGATAAAACTCAAAAAGGAAAGCTCCATCAGTTACTTCAGGACCCCACCCCAGGCCCTGCTCAGTTGAAGTAAACTCACTAGACAGCAAATTATTAAATACATAAGTGTAGAGTTTCATGAGTAATGCAAGAAGTTGCCATCCAAGAAAACCATCAATCATTTTGACAGATTCTTTGTTACCTTCCTAATATCAATTCTCCCTTTCTTCAGTAACATTTAGAAGCTCTATTTTATATGGGGTGGCTAAGATTTCAGCTTAAAAAAACTCATGGGTGGGTGTAGTGGCTCATGCCTATAATCTTAGCACTCTGGGAGGCAAAGGCAGATGGATCACCTGAGGTCAGGCGTACAAGACCAGCCTGACCAACATGATGAAACCCTGTCTCTACTAGAAATACAAAAAAATTAGCCGAGCATGGTGGCAGGTGTCCGTAGTCCCAGCTACTTGGGAGACTGAGGCATGAGAATCACTTGAACCGGGAGGTGAGCTTGCAGTGAGCCAAGATCGTGCCACTATACTCCAGCCTGGGGGACAGAGAGAGACTCCATCTCAAACAAACAAACAAACAAAACTCACATTTCTCTGTCATCTTTATAGGGAGTAATGGATGGAACAGGAGATAAGCGGAATTTGTGGGTAGGGATTCCAGGAGAGTTTCTGAAGAGAGCTAAGTGAAGTGGAAGAAATGTCCTTGACTGTTGCCCTTCCTCTTCTTATAACCTGGACTGTGGCTGTCTGAGTCTATTTTGTGTGTCTGTAACAGTATATCACAGGCTGGATGACTCTAATGAAGGGATACTTATTTCTCATGGTTCTAGAGGTTGAGGAGTCTAATATCAAGGTGGTGGCATCTGGTGAGGGCCTTCTTGCTGCATCATCCTATGGTGAGAGGCAGATGGGCAAAAAAGCATGCATACAAGAGAGCAAGAAATGAAATGCACAACTTTGACCCCTTTCATAATTGGCATTAAAGCATTAGTGAGGTGAAGCCTTTATGAGCTAAACACCTCCCACTAAGCCCCATCTCCCAACACTGCTGCACTGGGTATTAAGTTTTCAAAACCCTTTTTTTTTTTTTTTTCTTGGGAAGAGCACATTCAAGTCATCGCAGTGGCCATGATAGCTAGAGTTTTAGCAGCCATTCAGTGACCTGGAGCATGGAAAGAAAGTGCTAAGGTTGGCTGTAGTGAAGGAAAGAAGGGGGTTGAGTCTCTCATAACTTCATGGAGCCATACCTGAATCACCTATGTCTGAGCTTTATGTAAGAAAACAAGTCCCTAATTTGTAAAGCTATTACAGTTAGATTTTTGTTACTAAGCAAGGAAACAAGGCCGGGCGTGGTGGCTCACACCTATAATCCCAGCACTTTGGGAGGCCGAGGCAGGTAGATCACGAGGTCAAGAGATCGAGACCATCCTGGTCAACATGGTGAAACCCCGTCTCTACTAAAAATAAAAAAAAATAAAAAAAAATTAGCTGGGCATGGTGGCGCATGCCTGTAATCCCAGCTACTCAGGAGGCTGAGGCAGGAGAATTGCCTGAACCCGGGAGGCGGAGGTTGCGGTGAGCCGAGATCGCGCCATTGCACTCCAGCCTGGATAACAAGAGCGAAACTCCGTCTCAAAAAAAATTAAAAAAAAGCAAGGAAACAGAGTTTATGGTGCTCTTCTTTTAAAAATTATTCAATACTTAGAAGCCATTTGAATGTTTAATATAACCAGGCATTATACTGGTACTAAAAAACTGAGAATGACAAGAAGAGGGTTGTCACTGTCAGAATATTTATTGACCAAACGCTGCATAACCACTGAGAACAGGGAACATCTCTCCCTCCTTCACTTTTATCTGTATTCCCTCACTCTAATCCTCACAATGTAGCTAGTCTCATTTTTGTAGATTATGAAAATAAGATTCAGAAAGGATAAATAATTGGCCAACCTACTAAGTAGCAGAGCCATAATTCAAATCCAGGTATGATTGATTACAAAGCCCACACTTTTACCATCAATTTATCTTTATAATTCCAACCATTTTTGCCCTAAGTAGTTTATAGCAATTCTCTTTGGCACATGAAGTTTCCATTTCATTATGTCTTCACTATCGATTATACATTTATAATCAATATATAAATGTATTTATACATTTATAATCGATATATAAATGTATAATCGATAACATATACTCTCCTGTGTATAATATTATTTCACTAAATATTATTTTCCTCATATTATTGTCCACTCATTTTTTTAAAATTCAGTAAATCTTTTAACATATATCTGAACACCAATCATACACCAATTATACACTGGCAATACTAAATTGAGTAAGACATAGTGTATTTTCTAAGTAATTAGAGAAGATGTTAACCAACAAAATACTGTACTGTGCTATCATTGGCTAGAATATTTTTATTCACTGTGTAATGAATGCAAATCACTGCATATTGCTGTTAAACCTACTTTGGTATATTTTATGTTGTAGTAGAAAAATTTAAACCTATGTATTTGCCATGGAGCTTACACATTGGGGTTCATTGCTATTGCTTTTTTTTTTTTTTTTCTTTTTTTACTGTTTCTCTTCCACTATTTTCTTTTCCTAAATAGGCTATGTTTTATATTCTATACCCATTTAGAAGACAGGCATCTTATTTCTAATTAGATGAGTGATTATCCCAGAGTTTTCCCACAAACACAAAAATATTTATGTAATCAAAACAAAGTGTTTAACTGTGTTTTTCAGATGGCCAGAAATCTAGTGCTTATACTCTCTCCCCTACTGTCCTCCATTTTCCAGCCTTCATTAATTTATTTGGGTTCCCAAGCCTAGTCACTACTTTATGTGTATATGGCGAATATCAGCTTTTTAAAATTCTCTCTTAAGAACCTTTTTTTTTTGTCCTTTGTATTCTAGTTTGTTTCCATAGTTACAGCAATTATTTGCATCAGCATTTATGTTGCTCCTTAGTATTTTTATTCATCTGACCTTAAAGTTCAAGCAAAGCTGAATGATGATTCTCTGGGGACCCCTGCATTAGGTGGGAAGCTGAAGCAAACTTCTAAACCCCCTCCCATTCCAATATACTTTATAACTGTACACAGTGTATACAAAGTGTTCATACACACACCATGCACATATACATATATATGTGTGTGTATATGTGTGTGTGTATATATACATATATATATATACATATATATATATACATATATATATATATATATATATATATATATATATATATAATTTTTTTTTGAGACAGAGTCTCACTTCATCACCCAGGCTGGTGTGCAGTGGCCCGATCTGGACTCACTGCAACCTCCACCTCCCAGGTTCAAGCAATTCTCCTCTCTCAGCCTCCTGAGTAACTGGGATTACAGGTATGTGCTACCATGCCTGGCTAAGCATATCTATTTCAGTAACACAAAGAGCTTGCAAGTTAGTTGGCTTGCTTATACACTCTTTAGACCTTGAAAATGCTAACAACAAAAAGCCAAAAAGGTAGTTGAAGGATCTGGTGGTACAGCTATTTAGAACAGACGCTCTACAGCCAGACTATCTTGGTTCAAATCCGGATTCTGCCACTCATCACTGTGAGACCTTGGGAAAATCACTTAGTCTCTTTGTTCTTCTGCCTTCTCATCTGTGGCATGGAGATAATAGTTCCTTAGAGGGTTGTTCTGAGCCTTAAATGCAATCAAACATAAAGCCATTGCAAGAGTGCCACAATAAGAAGGTCCTTTCTATGCTAGTCTTTTACTCTGCTCAGTTGTTTCTTCAGCACAGTGGCATTTTTATTAATATGCGAGTAACTGCCAATAGATACCTTTCTGCACATTCCAGGAATAACCCTTTCTCATTCTTGATAATTCTAAATGATGATTCTGGTGGATGAAATGGGAGATGCCACTTCTCTACTCCCCACGAAAGTCCTGCAGGGATTACCCAGGGAAGATGGTCACAACCCAGCCAAGCAGCAATACCTTTCTGTGGCTCAGATTTTTAAAATACAGCAGCATTTAATTGGTTTATTGATCTGCCCAAAGAGCCAATTTTTTTGAGGTTCTAAGTGCATTGCTGGAAATGCAGGCAATTGTTCCTGTCCATGAAAATTGTCACAGAAAACAGCAGCTAACCCAGGAACATCTTACTTGGAAAAGAGACTTAACCCACCTGTACATGATACACGATTTTATTGTCGTCTCCTATGGAATGCATTTTCCTCATGCTGCTCAGGTCTCAGTGAATCAACACCAGCACTAGAACTTCAGCCATGAGCCAGTGCCCTACAGCCAACAGTGACTGATGCATGGCAGCCCACATCCTCAGAGCTTGATCAAAGGGACATCCTAAGGGCAGCATGTATTAACTGAGTACTATTGGGTACACAGTGGTACATCCTGTGTGCAAATAACACTAGCTACATTGGTGTCTCCTCTATGTTTCAATGATAGCATTTACATTTGATCCCATTAGAGCGGGAGAAGGGGCAGACAGCAAACACATGAATGGGTACACATATGCGAGATGGTGATATAATAAGGGGTTGGTCTTGGGAGTAGTGTGTTGGGGAGGTAGTAAGGTTTGTCACACATATATTTGTTTGATTTTTGAGATGTTGAAAGGAGAGATAATGATGTCCTGTGAATGTGCTTCTACTTCTTATCAGCTTGTTACTCTGGAAACTTGGTGAATCTATTCCGAGCCTCAGTTTTCTTCACTGCAAAAGATGGTCTGCAATCCTGGAGTTTTGGCTGATATGGGGAAGAAGAAAATGCCTGAAGCATTCCTGCCCTCCTCACATTTTTAGAAGAGATAGAGACTTGCTCTACTTCTTAAGAAAGGGCAGAAACTGAAAGGAAATTCAGGACCATCTCAGTGGCTCCTCACCAAGGGTACAGAAGCTACTAATCCGACTGAAGCACATTACCAGTGGGTCCCTCAAAAGAACGACAGACTCCCAGCCTCTCTCTTGGCCTGTGGACCTAGACCTGTTTGCATCACCTGGCATGTCCAGCCAGAAATCCTCTTGCTCAGCTCCAGACAAGGCATCTGACTGTGTGAATCAGCCAGTTTAGACCTGGAGTCTTTCTATTTATTTGAAATTCAAGGCAAAAGGGGTAGAAAGCTCCCATTTCAGCTGGAGGAAGTACGGTTTTTGACAGTTTTAGCAGCAATAGAGTTGATTATTTTGATTGTCATTTGGCACTAGTTCCATATATATATATATATACACATAAATATATATATATATATTCCTATATATATATATGTGTGTGTGTGTGTGTATATAAGCAGATTTCTAGAGAAGAGGAACTCAGTCAGAACCTTTTCCAGAAGTATTAAGTAACCAAGTAAGGATGACCATACCTGCTTTGACACTCTTCCCAGTGACAAGTGAGTCAATTTCTCCTCTTTGTTAATCTGGAGGAGCTCTGAGACTACTTTGTGGAGCACATGGCAGAAACGAGGTTGCTCAGTGTCTGGGGCCAGACTTTCAGATACCAGTAGCTTTCACTTCCTGTCTCCTGGATGCTCACTCTGTGGGGTGCCAGCAGCCATGTAAGAAGTCCCATTATCTGAGATCACCATGCTGGAGGAAACCCAAGTGAACCAAATGGAGAGGCTATACAGAGGGAGCTACTCCAAGAATCCTCAACTGATCCAGCCATCTTAGCCTAGGCGTTGCAGTCACATGAGTAGAGCCTTCCAATGCCTGACAATTTAACTGCAACCATATAGAGGTACCCCAAAAAGAGCTGCTCGGCTGTGCACATCAATCCCCAGAATGGTAAGAAGGAATAATTTTTTTTTTATTATTATGAAGCTTTGGATGGTTTCCTACATAATAGATCCCCGTGTGAGACCCCCAATAGATGATTGGCATATACACAATGCCAAAAGAATGCTCAGTATATGTCCAATACATAATATTATTATGTGATTTATTCAAACTCACAAAACAAATTTGCTGTTGGACAGGGTTGAGAACAAAAGTTCTACTACACGTAGCTTTTCTCTTACTAACCGATGAGAATTGGTTGTAAGTAGCCACTGTGTTTCCTGGGAAACATTTTTATGCATCCTAGCTATCTTTTGCATCAGGAAAAAAATGCATCTCTTCCTACCAGTTTATGTTGATAGCTACGTCAACATCTGACTCTACAGTAGTCATGAGTGTGAAGCCTTCCCCTATTTGTTGATCTACATTGCCAGGTGGATTTTCCTCCCTAGGAATAATAGATGCTGGTGGAGGAACTGATACGAAGAAACAAGAGAAATCACCACTATCCACTTTGCAGAAAGTGAGGTCACATTCCCTACAGACAACATCCACCTCTCTCCTTAAGATATAAGCTAGGTCCAGCAATAAGGCTTCTTCCTTTTTTTTTTTTTTTTTTTTTTTTTTTTTTTTGCCTTATTTTAAGTGCTTATCTGAAAACCACATCTTAAAAAAATTTAGTCTCCAATATTAAAAAGGAAAATATAAAACCATGTAAAAGATGTATCTCTTAAAGTACAAATCTTTAGGCCAGGTGCAGTGGCTCACATCCGTAACCCCAGCACTTTGTGGGGCCACGGCGGGCAGGTCATTTGAGGTCAGGAGTTCGATACCAGGCTGGCCAACGTTGATGAAATTCTATCTCTACTAAAATACAAAAATTAGCTGGGTGTGGTGGCAGGTGCCGGTAACCCCAGCTACTCGGGAGGCTGAGGCAGGAGAATCACCTGAACCTGGGAAGCAGAGGTTGCAGTGAGCCAAGATTGTGCCACTGCACTCCAGCCTGGGTGCCAAGAGCAAAACTCAATCTTAACAGGAAAAAAAAAGTGCAGCCCTTTAGTGATGGAACCATCAAATTTCAATGGTCTGTGCTTATTTTGTTATGCAGTTGGTTTCTGGTACCCCTGTTTACAGACACTTTAATTAGGCTAGGGAATGGGTAGAGGTGTGAAATAATGATCGCAGAATTGTAACAAGAAGAGTCACTTTGGATCATCTATTTCCTGGATTGTCATTTTTTACCCAGGAGGTTAGTCACTCGATGGAAAGGTAAAAGAAGTTATTACATGGGAAGAGATCAAGGAGACTTTAAGGATGCAACAACACTGGATTTGTGGGCAGAATAGAAAAAAAACCAGCCGCTCAGTATCCCCAGGAAGGGAAACTACTCTGTCCCAGAGGGAGGTGAACAAGGTTTTGGGAAAAGAGAAAGGTCCAGGGACCCAGACAATAATTAGAATTTCTGGATCCAGAGAACGAGATAAAAGATCCAAATTTATAAAATTGAAGAAAATGCTACGTGGTGTGCTCTCTTTGAGTTTCTATCATTTCTATCATCTGAAGAGTGGAAAAATAATTATTCTGAAAAAAAATGCCCCTGACAAATTTCTGTTTCCATATGAAAATAAAGAGAAAGACAGATTTAGGGAAAATGTATAAAAAATGTCTGTTCCATTGTATCACAAGTGTTTAAATTTCTTTGCTAAGAAAACAAACGCATTAGATTGTGTCAACACAAATGGAGTACGCTTACAGCTTTTTTTCTAGTAGTCCCTCCATTTGGATTGGAGAAGCCCTTAATTGGTTTCTGTCTTCTCCTTGATCAAGAATCATTTTCAGCTTGAAAGTGTGGCTTGAAGACACATGCTTAAAACAGAACAAAACCATGCCTCATTTTTGTTTAATTAAACACAGAGAGTTTAATTTACATCAACTTCTCTGAGCATCTTTATAATAGAATTTACCCTTACTAACTGAAGTCTAAAATATACTGTTCTTAAGAATTCTGTTGTGAAACAATATTTCAACGCGTTTTGTATGTTTTATTTTATTTCTTTTTTCTTTTTTTTTTTTTTTTTTTTTTGAGACATGGTTTCACTCCCTTGGCCCAGGCAGGAGTTCAGTGGAATACTCTTGGCTCACTACAACCTCCAGCACCCAGGCTCAAATGATTCTCCTGCCTCGGCCTCCCAAGCAACTGGGTCTACAGGCATGTACTACCATGCCCGGCTAATTTCTGTATTTTTAGTAGAGACAGGGTTTCACCGTGTTGGCCAGGCTGGTCTTGAACTCCTGACCTCAAGTGATCCGTCTGCCTTGGCCTCCCAAAGTGCTGGGATTACAGGTGTGAGCCACTGCACTCAGCCTATATCTGTTTTATATCTGTCCTGTCCAGAACCCTCCAGATTGTCTCTCACATATGGTGTTAGGGTCACACAATTTTTTCTTTTTTTATTTTTTTGAGATGGAGTCTCACTACGTCACCTAGGCTGGAGTGCAGCAGTGTAAACTCGGCTCACAGCAGCCTCTGCCTCCTTGGTTTAAGCCATTCTCCTGCCTCAGCCTCCTGAGTAGCTAGGATTATAGGTTCACACCACCACAGCTGGCTAATTATTTGCATTTTTAGTAGAGACTGGGTTTCACCATGTTGGCCAGGCTAGTCTCAAACTCCTCACCTCAAGTGATCCACTGACCTTGGCCTCCAGAAGTGCTAGGATTACAGGTATGGGCCACCATGCTTGGCCAGGGGCACACTTATAAAATGTGAGTATTTGTATGTGTGTGTGTGTGTGTGTGTGTGTGTGTGTGTGTGTGTAAAATAAACAAGCAAAGGAGGAGAATGTCTCCTGGCATCCAATCCAACACCACTGGAGTCAACTAAACTGAAATGAGAAGGGTGAGGAACAGCCCACATTGTATATGCCTGCCACAGATGGGAAAGAGGAGAGAACAGATTTTCTCCTCTGGGGTCCAGGGCAGGAATGGAAGTTCCTCTAGTTTAAAATGGGAATCACAACACTCATTCAAGGTTGGAGGGGCCCTTGAAGAGAACAGAAAGAGAAGAAAAAGAAAAGAAGGTGGGGAAAAAAGATGCTACCATGAGAGGCAACCCGACCCAGGTAACGCTATTCATTAAAAGCCCCCACTACACATGTGCTACTGTTGGTGGCAGCAAGAGCACTCACAGATCACAGAAAGGAGGTAGTCCAGTCCCCGATCATTTACACACCAACTATGTAGCTCCAAAACTACAATTAAAAATAAATGAATAAAATAATTTAAGAACTAAAAAAAAAGGAGCCCACTGAGGACATACGCATGAAAACAACCAACCAACCAACCAACAACAAAAAAAACAACAACCAGTAAAGCAACAGGAACTGAGATTTACAAGAGAGTTCTGAATGAACTTGGGGTAATATGGAGGCAATCTTCTTAGAGAAGCCTATTTTGAAGTGGATTTTGAAGAGAGATTGAGGCTGGGCACAGTGGTTCATGCCTGTAATCCTAGCAGTTTGGAAGGCTGAGGTAGGAGGGTTGCTTCAGCCCAGAGTTTGGGACCCACTGGGACAACATAGTGAGACCCTATCTCTATTAAAAATAAATACATAAATAATAAAAATAAAGAGAGATTGGCATGGACGTGAGCATGGGGCAGTACCCTAGAAGAATTCCAGATGGTGTTGCTGACCATAGTCCAGAAGTAAAACTTCAGATGAAACATGCCAGGCCTTATCCATTGAAAGAGATAACTTCCAAATGCTTACACTGTGTTCCATGATAGTAGCTGAGGATACAAATACAAGGAAGGCACCATCTGGTCCCTTTAGGAATCCTTAAGTTAACAGGGAAAAATGTATAAACAAATAATTATGATACAATAGGGCAAGTATGGGAAAAAATGATTACTGCCAGAATCCACTATGTGATTATTGTGTGCCAAATACGATAATCTTATATTTATCTAATATTCTGAAGCACCCTATGAAGTAGGTACTATTACTATAGGAATAAGGACATTGAAAGGAGAATACTTGCTCAAGCAAATGGCATCGTTCAAGGTCACTCATATAAGAACGTGGTGGAGCTAGGCTTTAAAGCCACATCTTCTGGATTCAGGGCCACAGTCTTTTAACCACTATGCAATTTTCTATATAAAATTTCCTATAGAAAGGAAACTAATATTTATAGGAAACCAACTGCTTCTTTGTTTAATTCTCTCAGTGGCTCTATGGAGTTGGCACTGTTTCTGTTATGGTTGAAGCAATGACATTCAGAGTGGAACAGTTTCTTAAGTTTTGTTTGTGGAACTCCGAAGCCTGCGTTCCTTCCAGGAAATCAAATCCAAGTGGGTGGATGAAGCAACCAACTACCTGAGAGGCGTTGGAAGACCTAAATATGGAGAGCATTGAGCTGAATCTAGAAGCAAGAACAAAATGCAATCAGTTGTGAAAGAAAGAGAAAGAATATTCCAGGTGGTGTGATGAACTGGCGCAAAGATGCAGAGGCATTCACGAGCACACCGCACGAAGATCTGATCAGACATCCAGCGTGGCTGCGGCATGAGTTACAGCAGGGCTACATCGTTAAGCTACAGCCGGGGCTGTGTGGCTATCTCATGCTTAAGACTGTGGATGTGTGACTCTGAGTCCGGGGAATGCACAGACCTTTTTAAGGAGGAGGATGGCATGATCAGATTTGCATTTTAGACAGATCTCCCTGGCAGCGGTGTGGCATATGCAGTGGAGGGAAGGCAGTAATTGGATTCATTTAGGTGGCAGAATTGACAGAATGTGGTGAATGAGAAAGGAGTGTAAGATGAATCTAAGGTTTCTAGCCTTGGAGCCTGGTGGCAGATCACAAAAAAAAAAAAAAAAAAAAAAAAAACAAAACAACAACAACAAAAAAAAAACAAAGAAAAAGAGCAGGATTTGTTTGTTTCTCTCTTTTTCTTTCTTTCTTTCTTTTTTTGAGATGGGTCTTGCTCTGTTTCCCAGGCTAGAGTGCAGTGGTGTGATCTTGGCTCACTGCAACACCTGCCTCTGGATTCAAGGTATTCTCCTGCCTCAACCTCCTGAGTAGCTGGAACTACAGGCACACACCACCACATCTGGCTAATTTTTGTATTTTCAGTAGAGGCGGAGTTTCACTGTATTGGCCAGCCTGGTCTCAAACTCCTGACCTCAAGTGATCCACCCGCCTCAGCCTCCCAAAGTACTGGGATCACTTTGAGCCACCGTGCCCAGCCAGAAGAGCAGGTTTCTAGAGGAAAATGTTAAGTTCGGGCTTGTCATGTTAAGTTTGAAGTCTTTGGCATACTGAGGAGTACTATCCATGAGGCAGCTCAAAGAATTCTGAAACTCCAGGGAAAACAAAATTTTTGTCATAACATACTTGTCTAAAACTCAAAGACAAGGAATAAGAACAGGATGAAACAGGAAAATAGTCAATCTCGCCTAGTTTGTCTTCTTTGTGTTTTGAGGGGAGAAGGGAGTTGCTCGCTTTATATGGGGTTTTTTCCTCTCCCTCTTTCTCATACAGTTGGGACTTACTGAAAAAAAAAACTCATTGCAGGCTCTGAATCCCAGTGACACTCATTCCACAACACACTAACCACATCCTGGTGATCCTAGCTTCAGAGAGGAGAGCACAGGGACCTGAGTTCACTGTTGCGGTGAAGTCCTGCTCTGGCCCCAGGCAGGAGAAGTCAATATCAAAGCTCACAATGCAAATATTGTTCTGATTGAAACCAAACTTTCTGCTTTTGATGTGGGCCAACTGTTGGTAGGAACAATGGAGGAGTAGAGCAAAAAGACAGTGGCAGTTAAGTATAAAACCAGGAGGCACTCAATTTAAAAGACAGAGAAAGAAAAGAAGAAAGCAGTGAGGATGGGGGTAGACAAAGAAAGAACAAAAGAAAGAATGAAAGGAGGATGGAAGAAAGAAAGGGAGGGAGGGAGGAAAGAAAAAAGGGAGGAAGGGAGGGAGGGAGGGAGGGAAGAAGGGAGGAAGGGAGGGAGGGAAGAAGGGAAAGAAGGGAGGGAGGGAGGGAGGGAGGGAAGGAAGAAGGGAAAGAAGGGAGGGAGGGTGGGAGGGAGGGAGCAGAAAGCAGCTGAAATCAGCCTGTGCCTAGGAAGTGGTGCAGAGGACCATGCAACAAGGTAAAGCACAGTATAAATGCCATTCTTCTGTCAAGGGGCTATTTCCATGGAGGAAACAGCAGAGCTCCTCAGATTGCAAATCCTCCATTCTAGTCTCACTGTGCCACAAACTGTGCTTAGGTCTTAGGGATGTTCCCCTGCACCTCTTTCGGGTCAGTTCCCTTGACTAACACGTAAGCACTGGAGGCTCTCTGTGGCTTCTTCCAGGTGTCTAACATTCCTATTCCGTGGCTGCTTCCAGATGTTCTCTTATCCTGGGGTACCACCTGCACTGTTTCTCGGGGAGAAGGATGCCTGATCTCCTACAGAGTAATGAGACACAAGGAGGGCATCTGAGCCATTTCTACAAACTCCAAGAGGTGCTAACCAGCCCAGGCCACTTCCTCTTTTGAAACCCGTGGACACGTTATAATGTTATGAAATGCCAAAGCAGGACTACCAAAACTCTCACATATTTTTAAATGCTTACAGTTTGCAAAAGACCCTTATTTACGTCCAAAATAAAAGTTCATTTGGGAACAATGTCAAGAGTCATAATGTGAGGCCTTTTATGAACATAAGGCCTCCTGCTAAATGGCCCACCTGCTCCCCCCTCATAAGTCTGTCATACCAGTGCCCCCAGCAGCTTGGCACATGGTTGTCACATGGGGAATAATGAAAAAGTACTTCTTAAATGAATAAATGCACACATGGATGAATAAACAATCTACATGTCCTTGGGCCATGCTTACTTCATTAGGAAAATAATAAGGTAGCAACATGGTTCTCTCAGAAGTGTGCAGATTAGAGCTCCCCTTGATGGTTGGCCAGAACCCAAGAAATCACCTAACCAATAGATCTAAGGAACAGAAATGAGGGCTTTTAATTAGAAGTAGGAATTAACATTCCAGTTTTAGCAGTAAGCATCTAATACTAGTCTTCAGGTAGGATACCTTTCTACCACTCCGATTTAGAATGGGGAAGGACAGAAGTTTCCAGGAGCCATTGACTGGGTCCTCCGAAGGAGTTCCTACAATGGGTTCCTCTGCTGCTGAGTGCTTCATACATGCTTTTGCAAGGATTAGGAGGAAATAGTTGGTTAAACAAATCCTTACCCCATGGATAAATAGGGCCCTCAAAAGACTGACAAACATGTTGAACTTGGAAAAATCCCAAGACCATGCATCACAATCTTGACACTACAAGCATCTGTTCCCCACCCAACTGAGCAGATGTTAGTGAAAAAGTTCCATTTTTCAGCCAATGCCTCCTGCTAGATTTACCCACTGAGGATTTCTAATTGATGGCTTTAGAGAGGAGAGCCACTTTGAAGTTACAATTTTTTTAAAAATCAGCTGCTACATTTTGGGTTTGCACAGCTCAGAAATGGTAGACCCCTTTGTCGCAATTTGCCATTGATATGTCCCAGACAGTCTGTGCTTCAAATTCACCGCCCTTGGAAAGAGGAAAACATGACTTGACATCTACCTTCCTCACTGGATTCATGAAGAGGATTAATGAGTTAATAAGCATTAAGTACTTTGCAAGCCACAGGTGACTGGAAAACATTATTAGGACCACATTTTTCCTACCACAGTGGTTCAAGCTTTGAACAGAAGGTTAAATCCCGGGAGAAATGTCTACTTCGAATACAGAAAACAAGATGCCTACTGTCAGGTAATAGAATGCCTGTTAAAATGCCCTGGGTTATCCAGTCACTAGTGACCGGGACAGACTTAGACAATACGAGGGCAAGAGTATCCCCCAAAGCACTATTGAAAGTAGCCGAAGTAATAAGCAATTCCAATGAACAGTGGCATCTGCAGCAGCAGCAGAAACACTTTGGTTAGACTGATGTTTCTCTGAACTCACTCCCTTTCTCAGGTCTGAAAAACTTTGCTGTTTTGCAAACTACAGCTCTGTTAACAATGTCTGGTCATTTACTTCTGCCACATCCAGACTTTGTGTGAGCACAAACATGACCTAGTTGAACTGCAATAATTGTATTTATCTGATACAACCCAGGTGGGTTCCAAGACTCCTGTTAGGAGGGAAAACACCAAGTCACCAAGTTCATTTCGGGCTTAGATATGTCTACTTCCTGTTCCCAGGAACATTTCTTCCTGACTTTATATTTACTCACAAAGGACAAATAATGTGAAATGGTTAGGCAGCTATAAATTTATAGAAAGGTCTCTCCAACCCCCACAAAATGATATTCTATTTATTTTGCAACCTAACTCTAAAACAACTTGAGTCACCAAAAAAGGCGGAAATTTCAGATATATTTAAGAAGGCAATGACCTCTGAATCACGAATCTTGACCTCTAATTTCTTCAGTGCTCTGGCATTTCTGCAGACTTTTCATTTTCAGAACAAAAGGATTAATCTAGAAGCACTATAAGGAGTAGATTTTAGGCTGAGAATGGAGGTAGGGAAAACACTTATGAAGCTATTGTAGGACTTCAGGAAAGACATAATATGACTGAAAGAAATTAGTGGTGGTGGGAATTCAGACATGGATTGATTTTCGCAGTGCACCAGCCATTTTGCTAGCAGCTGAGTCTTCATTGCCATCAAGAGTACCCTGTCTCTGTGAACACCCAACACACAAATAAATAACCTTGACATATATTAACTGCTACAACTGTAGCATGAATAAAATGTCTCAGAATCCCAAGTGGAGAAGCAATTGATTGTGACTGGAATCATCTATAAAAACTTTAAAAATGACATATTGAATAGGATTTCACCCATTTCAGAAGGAGGGAAATAGCTTTCTTGGCAGCATGATGCATGTATCTGTTTGGCAGGCTCAATACCTAGTGAGTCATTTATTCATTTATCCACTCCATCATTCATTTGTTCATTTATTCATTTATTTATCAGGCCTCTGCAATATGTTAGGCTCCACTTCGGGCCCTGGATATATTACATTGAGTAAAGACCAGTGGGCACAGATGAAAAAGTGTTGGATGTCAGGCTATGAAGTTTCAGTTGTATCCTGATAGAGGATCAATCAAGGATTTTTGAGCAGACAAATGATGTGATCACCACCTCTATTAAGTAAAATAGCTCTGGCCAAAAATAAAATTTAAGCCTGGGCACAGTGGCTCACACCTGTAATCTCAGCACTTTAGGAGACCGATCTGGGTGGATCACGAGGTCAGGAGATCGAGACCATCCTGGCCAACATGGTGAAACCCCATCTCTACTAAAAATACAAAATTAGCCAGGTGTGGTGGTACATGCCTATAATCCCAGCTACTGTGGAAGCTGAGGCAGGAGAATTGCTTGAATCCAGGAGGCAGAGGTTGCAGTGAGCCGAGATCATGCCACTGCACTCCAGCCTGGTGATAGAGCGAGATTCTGTCTCAAAAAAGTATTAATAAAATAAAATAAAAGTTCAAAGTAGAGAATTAGAGAAGCTGATGACTGAAAGCCCAACTATAGAAGATATTGCTGCAGTCTAGAAACAGGATAAGATCTGACTGGGACGAGGGAAGTAGGCATAAAAAGAGGAATAAAAATTTGCAAACTGGGTAAAACAAACTCAGAGATAGGCAGGGACAGAGCTGGAGCCTTAGTTTTCTGGCTTGTGTTAGTAGATAAAGCATGAGTCTGTTACCTAACTAAGAAGCACTAGGAGGAAGGCAGTTTTACAGATGAGTGAAAAATGATAGCTTTGTTTTGAGGTATGTCACGTTTGAGAAATTTCTGGGTCATCCATGTAGGAACATCCAGTGGACATGCCTGAAGTTCAGGACAGAGACAAGGGCTAGAGAAGGGGATTTGAGGGTTATCTGCAAAAAACAATGTAATGTATCCACACAGGGCTCTGGATATATTATATTGAGTAAAGGCCAGTGGGGGCAAATGAAAAAGTGGTGGATGTGTTGCCAAAAAGTAACAGCGGATGACACCTTAGTAAAAGCCTATTGGAGACATATGAGGAATGATGCTCTAGTTAAAAAATAAACGTATGTATATATCTGTGGCAGAGCAGGAGAACCAGGAAAGAGTGCTATCTTTTCTTTTCTGTTTTCTTTCTTTTTCTTTTTTTTTTTTGAGACGGAGTTTTGCTCTTGTTGCCCAGGCTGGAGTGCAATGGCATGATCTCGGCTCACCACAACCTCCGCCTCCCAGGTTCAAGCGATTCGCCTGTCTCAGCCTCCCAAGTAGCTGGGATTACAGGCATGAGCCACCACGCCCTGCTAATTGTGTATTTTTAGTAGAGATAGGGTTTCTCCATGTTTGTCAGGCTGGTCTCGAACTCCTGACCTCAGGTGATCTGCCCACCTCAGACTCCCAAAGTGCTGGGATTACAGGCATGAACCTCCGCGCCTGGCCAAGAGTGCTATCATGAAACCAACAAAGCGAGAAAGAATTTTCAGAAAGAGCGCTGGCATGCAGCAGGAAGTGCTGACAACACAACCCCTTCTACGTTTGTTTCCACCCCACCACCAGATCTGCCTGCCCCATTTGCAGGCATGTCTTTGAATATCTCCTCTTAAGCTATGCTTTAATAATTATCCGTGGCTATGGCATATAGTTAGTTGAATATGAAACTCCATTAACAACAGAGTTTTCTGACTCCACTTTGGTGAGTCATTCGACGTAATCAGGAGTTAGAAATGAGCAACAGATGTGTCACACTCTTTGAGCAGGGCTCAAAGCAACCCAAAATGGTCAACATGCACATTTTTCTAAAATATGTTTTACTGACATTATGGATGATAATGAGGTTTTCTAAATTATAAGTCAAAGTCATTTACTTTATAGCATTTCCAGAAAAATCTGAATTACAGAAATGCTGTTTTTCCAAGAAACAGTAATGGTTTCAACTCTGTTTTCTCTCTTGTGTCTTACTCTTTGAATAACCAAAAGCAAATTTCTGCAAGGGGAAAGCTGCAAGACCAAAATCAAATTGGCACCACAAATGATCAACTGACATCTTCATAGCAGTTTAGTTACTGTTTAAAGTTGAAGAACAAAGCACCATACCTGTTAAGTATCTCTTAATAAGCGGTACTTCTTAAGGTAATGAGCTATCAGGGGAGAGAATATCCCTTTTTATAAAATAAACATACAATATTTTAAATTCACCTTAATTTCATTTAAAATAAATGTAGTCAGAAAGAAAAATATAAGAGTAAACTCATTACAACTCAGGACCAATTTGAGCTTGAGTAATTAAGCCAAATGCCTTCCCAATCCTGTGCTATGCCCCGTGACCATCTAATCCCTGGTTTCCCTTTGAGTGAAGCAAAAGCTCTTTGCTCAAATTAGATCCATAGAAAGTGAGACTCCAGAAGCGGTCTGTGGACCTACAGGCTATCGAGAATGTCTGCTGAATCAGTGATTCTTCACTTTAAAAGTAGTAAGAGGTGGGGAGCAAAGCAATAATGTCTAGAGTTGTTTATCAAGGAAATGCAGCATGAGCATATTATTAAAGTTAGGGTGGTAACCACTAAAAGCTAAATATAGAAACTGTTAAAAGTGGTTTCCTCTGTGAAGTAAGCTAGGCATTGAGGAGGTTGGGGACGGCTAAAGCAGACACTGTGCTTTGCATTATAAGATATCCTGTACTTTGCCATTATTTTAACCAAAGATATTTTTTACTTGGATAATACAAAAAAGTGGTGAGAAAAATAACCATGAAAACTATTAAGTGTTATTACTACATATTTGCTTACTTTGGCTTATGTAATAAAGATATTTGAATTTAGACTCACAAAGTCACAAAAAGACTACCTTCTATTTTACAAATAAAAAGACTCAGACTCAGATAAGTAAGTGATCGAAGGCCATGGAACATAGAGTCAAAGCAAGAGCCTAGTGTTCCCACTGGGTCTGTGTATTATATGTGTTGGCCTACCTACCTCTTTTTTATGAATTCCACAAAACAGAGAATGGACTCATTCTTATTCAGGAATTTTCAGATGAGTCTATAGGTCTTCCTGGAAAATCACATCACAGCTCAACCTTAGGAGACATTATAAATGTCTCATGTTAAAAAGAAGAACAAGGGAAGTTCTAGGAGCTGGGGCATGGAGTTGGAATTTCTAACATAAAGTCTGTCTCTAGCATGGGAGAGACGTAGCATTCTATAGGGAAGCTACTACTGACATATAGCCAGGTGTCTTCATTTGCTAGAGCTGTCATAACAAAACGTCAGAAGCCAAGTAGCTTAAAGAATGAAATTTTATTGTCTCATTGTTTTGGAGAGGAGAAGTCCAAAATCATGGTGTGAGCAGGGTTGGCTCCCACTAAGGGGCTGTGAGAGAAGGAACTGTCCTGGAACTCTCTCCATGGCTTGCTGGTAGACCATCCTCTTGCTGTGTCTCTTTACATGGTCTTCCCTCCATGCATGTCTGTATGTTCAAATTTTCCCTTTTTATAAGAATACCAGTGACTAGACTAGGATCTCACCCTACTCCAATATAACCTCATTTTAACTAATTATATTTGCAACAATCCTGTTTTCAAATGCAGTCATTTTTTGAGATAATGGGGGTAAAGATTTTATTACATGAATTTTGGGGAGACACAATTCAACCCATGAAGCCAGGAGACAATAAAATCCTTGAAACTTTCTGTCAAACATTTAGTTTCTTTTTTTCTGGAAATATATCCCATTAAAAGTTAAAAATCAATTGAAATATAACATTTATTGGTTAGAGATTTACTGCGTGTTTACCTATTTTTCAATCCTCTAATTAATAAAAGGGAGAACATAAAACCACAACATTATCTCCTAGGAGCTCATAATAATTTAAATTACGCATAATTATGTATACATACATACCCCCTACACACATTTAAAATGTCATAAACATAACAAATGTTATATAACAGAGTTACAATCCAATAATGTAAAAGCATTCACCTAACAGATACATGAAAAAGTTCAACCCTCAAGCAGATGTGTCATGTTTTAAGGGGTCTTGTCAATTATAACTGAACCACTAAATGAAATCTGAGCACCTCAAACTGGGAAAATACACATGAAAATTTAAAATCCAATTTACTTTTCCATTTGACCATGATATTTACCTTTTGCTTTTCACTCAGAAAGAAAAACAAGGATAACAAGTTTCCCTTTGACTTCTGTTCAACTCTTTATGCACAGGTCTTTATACTAAGAACATATTTCTTCACAGGAAGTTTTAGAGAGAAAAAATTCCTCTTAACTGGTGTGTCTAATCAATAGTTCATCTATAATACGCAATTGTATATTAACCTAAAAACCTTCTGCAAATATGTTGATCTGACTTGGCCTAACTGAGATTAATTTTGAACACAAGTTCTGCTAGCTATCTAACAGAATAGCAAGCATTTCTAGTGGAAGTAAATTATATAAATTCTTTAACACTGATATTTTTTCAAATACACCTTCTTCTCACTCTTAGTTGATTGGTTTTCACTAACTAATTTCATTCACTCACTCACTTTTTACTGAATCATTCAACAGTCATGGGAAAATCTCAATCTAACTTGGGTTGCTTTTTTAAAATTTATAGTATTTCTGCTTGGACTTAGAATGCATTATTTAAAATAAAAGTAATGTTATACATATAGAATACACATTGATAATTGTACTGAACACACATGTGCATTCAGTAAATGCATATGTAATCCCAAGATGAAAAAAAATAATGTCAATATCCCTAACCAAAACCTAAAATACTGTGAAATATTTTTTTATGGAAAAAAATCCTTTCTCGTATTTTTGATCTTTTTTCAAATTCTCTCTCCTCCTCCTTCTAATTGCCCGGATAAAGTCTTGGCTTTTTCCTGAAAATACCACTTTGTAACCCCTTTTAGTCCTTTCCAATTACAGACACTGCTTCTTAAATCTCTGTCCAACTTCCAGGGCAAAGAAGAATGAATTATCAGTAAACTCCTTGTTTCCTACTGCCCCTTTCTGATCCAGTTGGCCCTTCATATCTGATCCAGTTGGCCCTGCATCCAAGGATTCAAGCAACCGCACATGGAAAATATTCAAAATAGATAAATAAAAACAAAAAATTTTTACCAACAAAATTATTGTAAAATAATGCAAGTAAAAAACAATATAACAATAATTTACATAATATTTATGTTGTATTAGGTATTATAAGTAATCTAGAAATGATTTAAAGTATATGGAAAACATGTGTAGGTAATATGCAAATATTCCAACTTTTTTTTTTTTTTTTTTTTTTTTTTTTTTAAGCTGGAGTCTTGCTCTGTCGCCCGTGCTGGAGTGCAATGGTGCCATCTCTGCTCACTGCAACCTCTGCCTCCTGGGCTCAAGCAATTCTCCTGCCTCAGCCTCCCAAATAGCTGGGATTACAGGCACCTACCACCGTGCCCGGCTAATTTTTGTATTTTTAGTGTAGATGGAGTTTCGTCATGTTGGCCAGGCTGGTTTCAAACTCCTGACCTCAAACAATCCACCTGCCTCAGCTTCCAAAAGTGCTGGGATTATAGGCATGAGCCATTGCGCCTGGTCAGCACCATTTTTTAATAAAGGATTTGAGCATCCAATTATTTTGATATTCAAGGGAGTCCTAGAACCAATTCACCTCAGATACAGTGGGATGACTATACTAGATCTCCTATTATATCTCAATAAATTGCATTTCATAAGCTACTCCATGATGTGGCAGGAGTACCCAGGAGCCACTTCTGAGAAAGTAAGCTCAGAGTCCTGGCTAAGTGGGCATCTAGCTCTATGACCTGATTTCCTGGACATAGCTGTATGAACAAAGGAGAGACACGACCCAAATTACACTAATCAGGTTCCTTCTCTCTCCAGAAATTGGAATTGGAATATTCTTGGTGTGAAATGCCAAAATGATGTTAAAAATGGCAATGGCAGATTTTTTTTTCTAAGACGGTAGACTGGATGCATTGTAAGCATGCCTCTTCCACTTGAAAAGACAAAATACTGTGTTGAGACTCATGCTGTAAACAGTTTTCCAAGAAACAACACAGGGATTTAAATGAAAAACTGAAAAAAAACCACAGACTCTTGGAAATAAGCAGTGGGCTACAGCCTACAGGTGAACCAGGAGAAAAACGGTGAGTCTGTAGAGTTTAAGGAGGGAAAGACTGTCTCCATGACACAATCCCGCACTAGGGAGCCAGGTAGTCCAGGCCAAGGGGGAAGGCCTCAACCCTACTAAGTGCTGAAGCTGATTTAGTGAGTGCTGGGGAATATATGAGAAGGAGTAGAATTGGGATATCATTTGAGTGCACCTCCAGACTCCAGCAGGGATGGAGGGAGACCATTCTTGATTCCACCTCATAGGGGACCTTGCAGATGTCTTCCAGCTAATTCTCAACCTGTTCACAGGTTGAGAGAAGCTCCCAACTGAGATTCGTAATGTAATCATGAGTGGGGATGAACCCCTATGACCAGAACCATTGAGAAAGCAGGCAGTGTGCACAGGAGTTGGGCACTTCTGCTTCCTGGGTGGATCAGGAGGGGGATGGCCTGAAAGCCATGATTTCTGCCTCAGTCAAGAAGACTATGGCCTGGGGCAGTTTTAGGTTCTGAGTACAGGCTGCTGGGAACCTAGCTAGCTGCTGCTAGCAGAACACTGTGGGTGTCAGATCTCCCTTGCCAAATGCGTGGGGGCTGAGTGCAGCTTACTGCCACCTGCTACTCCCCACTGTCCATGCAGATCCCTTTGTGCAGTGGAGGCAGCTGTGCTCCTCACTGGAACATTACTGCAGCAGCCAGGGAACTGCCCTCTGATCCCCACTGGGGCTGCTGCTTGAGCCTGCACATGGGAAGCTAGTGCATGGACTTGTCTGACCTGGCCCCCATGTAGCTTTGCCCCTCCACCCACCCTGGTAGTGTGACACAATGAACAGGGGATTTTGGGTGCTTCATGGCCCCACTCACTGCCTGAGACACCAAAGTACCTACCCTGGGAAACACAAGGCAAGCACGAATCCCACTGCTACTACCACAGCTGGCGCTCTTCTGCTAGCACCACCTCCTGGCTGGAAGCCAGCCACCACAGCCCATTACGACATCTGCAGGTACAATAACATGGCACTCAAGAAGAAAAAAACTGTATAACCTCAGCTATTGCCATTGCCTGCATTGTGCTGGCTAAACAGGAGGACTTGAGTCTGTACATGTGCCCAGTACATTACTACTACAGCTGGCATTTGAGAAATTTGAGAAAGCCAACACACTAAGGCTATTTATAACCAAGGAAATCTCACACAATCTACGTGACTTCCCGCCTACTTCCATCAGAGCTGATGCAGTACCTGCTGCTGGGAGACTAGAGAACAGGTCACCCCACTGAATCATCTGCAGACACTCCCCAGCAACAGTCTGGGGTATGGACGCCCCACTGGATGGCTAGACTAAAAGGAGCAGAGGGATTTCCAGTAATCTGGCCCTCAGGGACTGCTGCTACTCCTAGGGAAGATGGCATGCACCACATTAAGGGATCACCCTGTGGGGCAAAAGAGATCAGGCTGCAGGCCTTGCATCCCTGCACTTTCTAATTGTGGAAAATCTGTTTCAGCAGAAGCACAGGGGTAGTGCTGGGCTCAGTGAGAAAAGTCTGGAGCTCTAGCCCAACAGTTAGGCATCGCTGGTGCTCATGAAACGTTTAAGAGAAGGGACGTATGCCCCTTGCCTACCACTGCAGACACAGCTGGGGTTTTACCACAGGAGTTCAGCAGGGGTACATCTGTAGACAGCCTTTCTGGAACACTTCAGGGTAACTGCATCCCTGCAGGAGGAGTACCCTCCAGGTTTGGGCTTGAATGGGAAGCAGAGTCACAATTCCTCCCTACATAGCACATCAGCATTCCTACAGATGAAAAGAGGTACTGGTCTGATCTGAATAGCCAGAATACCAGGTCAAGAATGTGACTGGTAGGAGGATCGCTTTCCTGCTGGCTTGGAATGGAGGCTGCGGTGGTTCCTTCCCTTTCCCCTGAAAGACTTAAGTGCATTTCACTGAAAGCTTCCCCACCTACCTCTGTCAAGTCTGAGACCTCAGCAAACAATTAGTGTAATGTGTCCATCCATCTACTTTAGCCATAGCCAGATTTTACCCATAGCCATCTCTTATTCACCTGAGGCATAAACTGCTCAACCCAATGAAGAAAGTACTAGGGAAAATTTTTTTAAAAAATCTTTTATGGATTTTTTAAAAATCCATACCACTGGGGAATAGATAAGCTTCATGATACCTCTGCTACTTCAGCCTGACAGGAGATGGTGAACCTGCTCACAAACCCAGCACATCACTGTTACAACTAGCATCTGAGAAAGCCATTACACAAAGATTTTCTATAAACAAGAAACTTATACAGAGTATTCACCATGGAAAACACCCAGAGCTGAAGCTAGGTGACAATAAACTATAAACATTAAAGTCACATTCTCAAGAAAAAAATTTTTAATTGAATCAAAAATAAATTTTAAAATAATTAGATAAAATAGTCTGCCTAAAAAAGAAAAAAATGAGAAAAATAATTCAGGCAATATGAAAAAAGCAAGGTTCTCTATTACCCTCAGAAAAGTACGCTAACTCTACAGCAGTAGATCCAAACCCAAATGCAATCTTTGAAATACTAGATGAAAATCTCAACAGGTGGATTATTGAGTCACTAATAAAGATACAGGAGAAAGAGAAAAAGCAATATAAGCACATTTCAAAAATAACTCAGGATATGAATGAAAGAAATTTTAAAGAGATATATATTTTAGAGAAAAACTATCAGAATTACTGGAAATGGAAGACACATTTAGGAAACTATAAAATTCAGTGGAAAGCTTTAACAATAGACTAGATCAAGTAGAAGAATTTCAGAGCCTGAAGACAAGGCTTTTAAATTAACCCAGTTAGAGAAAAATGAAAAAGAAAAAAGATTAAGAGAAATGAATAAAATATGGGATTTTGTAAAATGGCCAAACCTATGAATCATAGATGTTCCTGAGGAGAACAAAAAGCAAAAGTTTGGGAAACCAATTTGAGAGAATAATGAAGGAAAACTTCCCTGGCCTTGCTAAAGATTTAGACACCTAAATAAAAGATGCTCAAATAATTTCTGGAAGATTCATTGCACAAAGCAAATCATCAAGACATATAGTCATCAGACTATCTAAACACAACATGAAACGAAGAATTCTAACAGCAGTGAGACAAAAGCATCGGGTAACCTGTAAAGGAAAATCTATCAGACTAACAGGAGACTTCTGAGTAGAAATGACATCTAGAAGGGATTGGGGTCCTATCTTTAGTCTCCTTAATTAGAATAACTGTCAGCCAAGAATTTTGTATTCAGCAAAACTAAATTTCATAAATGAAGAAGAAATAAAGTCTTTCTTAGATGAACAATTGCTGGGGGAATTTGTCAATACTAGACCAGCCCTACAAGAAATGCTAAAAGGAGTTCTAAATCTTGCAACAAAAGGCTGTTACATATTGGAATAGACACTCCTGAAAGCTTAAAATTAACAGGGTTTATAAAATAAGACAAGTAAGAAAATAAGGTCACTAGGTAACAACATGATGACTGGAATAGTCATTCACATTCATATCTCCATATTAATGTTGAATGTAAATGGTCTAAATCATCCAATTAAGAGAAATAGATTGGCATAACTGATTTAAAAAATCATAAACCAAGTATCTGCTGTCTTCGAGAGATGCAGCTAACATGTGAGAATTCTTACAGACCCAAGGTAAGTGGTAGAAAAACATATTTCATTCAAATGGAAGCCAAAAACAAGCAGTAGTAGCAATTCTTATATCAGATAACACAGATGTTAAAGCAAAAGCAGCAAAAGGAAAGACAAAGAAGGTCATTACGTAATGATAAAATGATCAATTCAACAAGAAGCTGTAGCAATTCTAAATACATATACAGCTAACGCTGGAGCTCCTGGATTCATAAAGCAGTTATTATTAGATACAGGAAAAGAAATAGTCAGCAGCACAATGATAGTGGGGGACTTCAACTCCACTGACAGCACTAGACAGATCATTGAGGCAGAAAATCAGCAAAGAAACACTGGACTTCAACTGTACTCTAGAACATATGGATCTAAAAGATCTTTACAGAACATTCTATCCAAGAACTTCAGAATACACATTCTTCTCATCAGCACAGAAAACATTCTCCAAGATAGACCATATGATAGGCCTGATAGGCCACAAAACAAGTCTCAATAAATTTTAAATTATCGAAACAGTATCAAGTATCTTCTCAGAGCACAACAGAGTAAAATTAGAAATCAATTCCTTCAAACCATACAAATACATAGTGATTAAGCAAATCTGCTTCAGAACGATTTTTGTGTTACTTAAACAAAGAAGGAAATTTAAGACTTTTCCAAAATGAATGATCACAGTGACACAAGTTATCAAGAACTCTGGGATATAGCAAAAGCCATACTAAGAAAAAAGTTTATAGCACCTAACACCTATATCAGAGAGTTTGAAGCATCAAAAATTGATAATCTAATGTCATGCCTCAAGGAACTAGAAGAAAAAGAACAAACCAAACTCAAAGCTAGCAGGTAAAAAGAAATAAAAAGGATTAGAGCAGAATCAAATGAAATTGAAACCGAAAGAAAAAAAAATCAGTGAAACAAAAAGCTTGTTTCTTTGAAAAGATTAACGAAATTGAAAAGCCACCTGCTAGATTAATCAAGAAGAGAAGAAATTCAAATAAGCTCAGTTAGAAAAGAAAATGAAGACATTACAACTGACACTACAAAAATACAAAAGATCGTTTGAGACTGCTATGAACACTCTATGCACACATACAAGAAAATCTAGAGAACTTGGATAATTTTCTGAAAACATATAACCCCCATGCTTGAATCAGGAAGAAATAGAAATCCTGAACAGATCAATAAAAATCAGTAAGATTGAATCAGTAATTAAAAAAAAAAAAAAAAAAAAAAACTGCCAACAACAACAAAAAAAGCCCAAGGCCAGACAGATTCTCAGTCAAATTCTACTAGATATTCAAAGGATAATTGGTACCAATTCTGCTGAAACTCCTCCAAAGATTGAGAAGGAGAGAATCTTTCCTAACTCATTCTATGAAGCCAGTATCACTGATAGCAAAGCCAGGAAATAAGATAACAAAAAAAGAGAAAGCTACAGACCAATGCATTTGATGAATATAGATACAAAAATCCTCAAGAAAATCCTAGCAAACCAAATCCAACAGCACATCAAAAAAAGTAATTCACCATGATCAAGTGGGTTTCATCCCAGGGATGGAGAGGCATATTCAACACATGCAAGTCAATAGATGGGATTTATCACATAAACAATTAAAAATAAAAGCCATAGTTCTCCTAAACTTATAGTATGGGAGAAAATATTTGCAAATTATGCATCTAACAAAGGACTAACATCCAGAATCTACAAGGAACTCAAACAAATCAGCAAGAATAAAACCAAATAATCTCATTAAGAGGTGGGCAAATATCATGAATGTTTGAAATCATGAATTTCTCAAAAGAAGATATACAAATTCCAGCAAACATGAAAAAATGCTCAATATCAATCATCAGGGAAATGCAAATTAAAATTACAATAAGATACTACCTTACCCCAATCAGAATAAACATTAAAAATTAAAATAAAACAAAACAAAAACCCCACAATAGATGGTGGTGTGGATATCATGAAAATGGAATACTTATACACTGCTGGTGGGAATGTAAATTAGTATACCTTTATGGAAAACAGTATGCAGATTTCTCAAAGTAGATCTACCATTAGATCCAGCAATTCAACAATTCCACTACTGAGTATTTACCCAAAGGAAAACAATAGCTATATTAAAATGACACCCACATGGGTATATTAATCACAGCATGATTCACAATTACAAAGATATGGAAACAACTGAAAGGCTCATCAACTGATGAGTAGGTACCACTCATACATATAAGAGTAGTAAAGAAGTACACACACACACACACACACACCATGGAATACCACTCAACTATAAAAAGATAACCAAACAATGTCATTTGCAACAACTTGGATGAAACAAGAGGCCATTATTCTAAGTGAAGTAACTCAAGAATTGAAAACTAAATACTGCATGTTCTCACAACATGCAGTATTTAGTTTTAATATATAATATAGTTTAATAAAAGAGCATAGCTCTTAGGAGCTAAGCTATGGGTACATAAACGCATACGGAGAGATATAATGCATATTGGAGACTTAGAAAAGGGGAGGGTGAGTGGAGGTAAGTGATGAAAACCTATCTATTGGGTACAGTGTACACAACTTGGGTGATGGGCTCACTAAATTCCAGACTTCACCACTATAAAATTGATCCATATAACAAAAATCTTCTTGTACCCCTAAAGCTTTTAAGTATTTTTTAATGGCAATGCAGAAGAAACACGTTGATATTCACTCATTCTTCTCCAGATATAATTTCCTGCTGCTAGCCAAGTACTATGCCAAGTCCTATATTTTAGTGTTTGTAGAAGGTAGGTAGGATAATTTAGCTAAAGCGTCACATTAACCTGGGAAATTGGAAAACTGGGTTGAAGGTAAAATTGTAGCAAGTTTTGATGGTATACCAAAGGTTTGAGATTTTGTTTTATGAAAAGGTAGCTGGTTGTACACTAGCTGACTCACATAAGAAGTCTTCTGCTTCTCCATCATTCCCCTTTTAAGACTCATACTTTTAATGGAATCAATACTGACTGAAATACAATTTCACCTTTCTTTGTTACTAGGATTGAAGTGTATATTACACTATGATTCTCCCTGACTGTAATTCAAGGCAAACTCTATTGGAAGAAAAGAAAAGGTGGCGGCCTCTCTATAGGTCTGTGTGTTGGTGGTTTGTTGATATGTTTCTATCTCTGGAATCTACTCTAGGATTCCATACTAGGAGGTGCTCAATCTGTGCAGACCTGAAATGATTAAGCAACATGTATCATGAGCTTGGAGATGCAACTGGGATGGAATCAGTTAAAAAAAAATCACTCATGATTTCTGAAGGAATACCTTACTGGGTTTAGAAAGTCTGGGAAATGTGCCTTCTTTGGCATAAGGAGAGGGTGAGGGGAAAGAAAGGTGGAAGCAGAACCGAATCCTTTCAAAGAACAACATTACGTCCTAAGGAGAGAGTGATTTAACGGTATGCAACACATCTGTGCTTGCCCAAAGGCACAGTGATTAAGAAATACTGTTACCGCCTTCGAAAGCAAGTTCTCTGAAACATTAAATACGATAACCTCCTGGTGGATTTTTCCACAGCAGTTGCAGTAACCACTTCTCATCATGCTGCTAAAGAGATAACGCAAGTTGAGATCTAAGAGAGAGGACACAGGCTGCCCGTGAAGAAATGCTGTTCCCAAATGTTATCTATCAGGGTACAATCTATGAAGTGTTCCATTCAAGAAACCAGCTCCAGTTCAAAATATTTTTTTCTTCCAATGTCCTGCATTTCTGAGAACTGGAATTATAAGATTTGGGTGGTTAGAGTCCATGGAGTTGTGTAACAGCAGATCAGCCTATTAAATTTAAAACTCTGCATTGTTTTAACTAGTCAAACACAGTTTTTCCTAAGGTGATTTTAAAAAATCCTATTTATTTAATACAAGATTCTAGAACACATTAACAATTAAGGAATTAATCTGAATTTTAATGTTGCCAAAACTCCTCAAAATTATTAAGAGTTTTTGAAGTATTCATATTTGTTATTTGAAGCGCATGAAAGAAGTTTTATAAATGTGACTAGCTCACAGTGTCTCTCTCAATGATAAAATATGCCTGAGCTTATTTTTTAATATAGGTCAAGAGTGATAAAATTTTTATACTGTGTAAGGAGTAAAAATCTTGCAATAGGTTTAGTTATGACAATAATAGGGTGAGATCTCTCTCTTTCTCCCCTGCCACCATGTAAGACATGCCTGCTTCTCCTTCTCTTTCCGCCGTAATTGTGAGTTTCCCAAGGCCTCCCCAGCCAGAGTTCCTGTACAGCCTGTAGAATCATGAGCCAATTAAAGCTCTTTTCTTTATAAATTATGCAGTTTCAGGTATTTGTTTATAGTAGTGCGAGAATAGACTAATACACTTGATTACGGTCTATAAAGACACTATCTCCAAATATCACATCCTGAGGTACTGGGGGTTAGAACTGCAACCTATGAATTTTGAGGTGACACAGTCAACCCCCCAAAAAAGGGATTAAACAATGCAAAAGTTGAAAGCCTGGAGAGGAGAGCCAGAAATCAATAATACAGGTCTGGAGTGCATTTGAAATGGGAGGTTCCCAGTGCCTGGGATGTGTCCCTGAGAGTCTATTCTAACCTGGTGTGAAAGGGCTGGTGAGGAGACTTATATTAAGCTGCTTTGCAGGGCAACCATGCTGTTTTCACACAGCATGAAAATAGGCAGTGGCAGACAGGAATGAATTATTCTGCATCCACTTTGGCCCTCGCTCTGCAAGGGAGCATTCCTTCCCGTTCCTAAGTCTCAGGATTCTTCCCTCAGTCTTTGTGTACAGCATTTATGATTTGAACACTTATTTGGCATTTACTGGCTGGACACTCATCTGTCATATAGCGTTATGTATGTTTTATATGTATGCTCTTTCTATACAACTATAACAAAAACTTTTAACCTTTCCAAAGTATATTTTGTGTGCGTGTTTTACATTATGTGCACACAAATATTAATATATAAAGAGGTATACATTTTTAAAAAATACAGTAACTGTGAATGGAATTTTACAAACCATTTTCTGAGATTCCTTCTTTAAAAATTTTCTTTCAGATAGTTCTCCCAGGCCTATGGGCATTTTCAACGGATATATAATTCAATGTTTGGAATAGCTGTAGAAATATATTTATTTTTTTCCCCGATAAATACAGATTGATAAACATACCATACAAAAACATGGTCTCCTGTTATTTCATATCTGAGGCAAAGATAAGTTTGCAGAGAATACATTTTCTAACAAAATGAGAAATACTGATCCAGTGACATGTTAAAATTTTAAATAAAGTGTACCCATATAAAAATGTTAAAGTTTATAATATTTGAAAAGCAGTAAGTCCATTTCAAAATTTTATTTTTCTAGTTTAGAAGTAAGGATCGAGATAGATAGCACATATGACTTTGTTATTCAGGGGTTGATATTCAATCAGGGGTTGATATAACAAAAGCCCATGACCTGGCAACATTTTGGAGTAGTTGTTGACCCAAACTAATGTACATTATTTTACAGCCAGTAAATATTACTAACCAAAGGAACTTGCTCTTTCTTTCTTTCTTTCTTTCTTTCTTTCTTTCTTTTTTTGGTCCAAATCCTTCTGTGTGAAGGACTTGGCTAATGATGAACAGACAATTGCCAATGGGTTAATCGTGCTCAGTTTGCTGAAGTTTTAAGATGGATAAGACCTGTTCTCTTCTCTTAGGAGCATACATTCAAGTGGAGGAAGACAAGCAGTTCCTAATAAGAGTCAACACATCCTGACCTCTATGGGCCAGATATGTACTAAGTTCTGCATTATTGTTACATCAGCCCTATAAAGGAAGTGTCTTTGCTATCCTCTTGTTATCAGTGAAAAACTCAAGGCCAGGCAGGTGCAGTGATTGCACAAGGTTGCAAAGCTGGTTTGTCCACCTTTATTCCACACCTAGTTTTGATCTTCACTCTGTGACTCGATAAGTTCTCTCGTCATACAAGAGTAATACTATTAAAGGAGAGATGTGTTAAAAATGTTTTATGTTTGCTACACAGCACATACATAAATAAAGATAAATAAATCCATAAGAACAGAAAATCTCTTCTATCTGGCAACTAGATGCCCAGTTTAACACAGGCCCCACCATATCCAATTGTCTTACACTCAACAAGTTTCGCTGCCCTGCAGTTAATGACTAGCCTTGATTGTAGATTAGAATCACTTGGGAAACTTTTAAACCTTCCACCATGGCCCTAGACTATTAAAATCAGGACCTCTTAGGAAAGGATCCAATCATGAGGGTTTTAAAAGCTTCCCAAGTGTCCATAATATGTGGCCAAATTTGAGAACCAGAGCTGTAGGCTGTACACCAGTGCCTCTCAACTGGGGGCTGTTTTGTCCTCCAGAAAACACTTGTCAAAGTCTAAAGATTTTTTTTAACTAGGAAAAGATAATGCTACTTGCATTATCTTTTGTGAGTAGAAGCTAAAGATGCTGCTAAACATCCTATAATACAAAGGACAGCCTCCACAGTGAATTATCTGGTCCAAAATGTCACTAGCTCTGAGGTTGAGAAACCTCGATGTACGCAATACCCCCGTTCAGTTCAATGAATCTAACTTGTACATATTCTACTCACAGGAACTGTGCAATCGGCAACTGGCTGGACCACAAACACGCTGCTAGCCATGCATTCCAAGAATTTTTAAAAATTTGATATAGGTGGTCCAAAATATTGTCTTGCAAGTCTTCCCAAGGATAATATATTCAATCTTGATCATGTCTTAACCAGCTTCTTATCAAAGATTTGAGATGAAAATGTGTCTAGAGCTATGTGCAATACACCTTCCACTATGATTTCCTCTGAATTCTTTTAGATTAAGGAATGTGATTATGATGAAGCCTAATGTTAGCATGTTATGTCTCCTCTGCATTCAACCCCACAGGCCAAAGGTTGCTTACAGAAAATACCTTCAGTTCTCTCCCTGAGGGCATATTTTTGTTGGGAGTACACACAACCCTCATAGAGACGCTGGCCAGGTTTGCCACGGTGTTAATGCCTTGGAAGCAACCCTTAATGCAAAGATGGCTGGAGAGTTGGTAAATTCATTTTACCGGTTTTCTCACTCACTTTCAGCTGGGACATGCTGAGCCCTAGAGGGACTGAGCAGCAAACAGTAGGGTCATTATAGTTCATTCCCTTCACTGTCTCGTGTCTGCACTTTACTTAGCCAGTATTTCCTAGAATTACATTTCAAATAAACGTTTTGCACTTAGATTCTCATTTCAGATTCTGTCTCTTGGTGTACACAAAGATGGAACAAACCTCAAAACAGATGAAATTATCAAATATGCATAGCCTACAAAGTAGAGAGAAAGGAACTTGGAGACATCTGAGTCAATACTGGTGCAAACAAGTCTTCAAAAAACTATTACTAATATGCTCAGAGAGACAAGTGAAGATAGTATATCTACAAAACAAGAGGATGCTTTATAAAAAAGGAACAAAGAACAAGAAAATGGTTTGGGAACTTAGAGACAGCATAGATGGAATGGAAAATCAATGCGACAGATGCAGACAAAAATCTAGTAATTCTCCAGAAAGAAAAAAAATGAATAAAAATAAAGAGGGACCATTGGAGAAAGAAACAATTAGAACAAAAATCAGTTTATTAGTGGGCCAATATGGAGAGTACAGTATTCAATTACCAGGATTTCCACGCGCAGGTAGTGTAAGAGTCTTCAGTTCAGAAGTCCCAACCCTCTTGGTAAATGGTGGCCTTAGTGTCTTAAAGATTTTTTTGTGACACACTTGAGGCCCAAAGAAATACCCAACAAGTCTATTTTTTAAGTAATTAGACCCAAACAACAGTAAGTATTTATGTCCTAAGAACTTAGCACCTACTGGGCATTATGGAACTTTTCAAACCCTGAAATTATACCATAATAGATATTACCACTCTCACTTCCTGTTCTGTACTAATTTTCATGATATTTTGAAAAATCACAGCTACTGGAGAAAACTCAGTTTTAAAAGATATCACATCATTGAAGGAATGTAGCAATCTTATGTTGAAACTCAAGTTATGATTTATCTGGTGTCCAAAAGATGTTGCTACGTCTTCCTTGAAATTGTAAAACATTCCTCAGCATTCTTGCAAGTTCATTGGGGCACCCTATGCACGCAAGGGCACCTTCACACGTAGTTTAAGAATCATGGCTTTAGCTTATTAGTGCCCGTCACATGCTTAGCAAATAGATTAACAAAAGCCTCACACCAACTTTATACAACTTAGACAATTAATTATTTTTTAAAAAAAGGTCATTAAAAGGCAATGAAAATGGCACAAGATTTCTCACTAGCAACTTCGGAAAATGCTGAAGGAAACTGACAGCGAATTTAGGATATCATACTCCAATTATCTGCCCAGTGAGAGATAAAGACATTTTCAGGTATTTACCTAACAAATATCTTTCTCAGGAAGCTACTGAAAAATGTGCTCCAGCGAAACTAGGGAGTAAATTCAGAGGAAAGGTAACCATGGATCCAGGAAAACAGACACAGGAGCAAGCCAAAGATGGCCCAGGGAGGATGGTCATGCATCAGACCTAGATGGGACCAGTCCAGAGTAGCAGGGCTCCAGGAAAAAAATACATATACAGAATGGGTGGATTGGTTGATATGCATGAGTATTTAAAAAGTAAAATTACTGCTGGAAATTTAATAAATCTATTGTTGCATTCGAAAGAAAAAAATTTAGTTAAGTACACAAAAGTAAGCAAACAGATTTTCAAAGAGAAGTGGTTAATAACCCCAAGAAACCTAACAATGGATATTGCTTGGCTAGAAAATGGACTGATACTGTCATGGTCGTAATTTTATAAACATAGCCTTACTTAGTCAATAATGTCTAAAACTGATATATCAAGGAAAAGCAGTATATGCAGATTACTTAGAATATTAAAATATATCGCACACAAATATAGGTTAAAATATTAGAATATATACTTTAATATTTTTATATACATTTTAATACTCTAAGTTTTATATCTGGGAAATATGTAGTCTAATATTCTGGGCAGAAGAGGGTGTGGAGAAAGGCACACAAAGAAATGCTATAATCATATGTTATTTTGATTTAGAAAAATTCATGAAATGAAGTAAAGAACAGAGGAAAATGTAGGAATATTATAAGCAAGCAAGAAAAAAATCATTAACCTTGATTTTCATTGCAGATGAAAGAAAGTTTCAGATGAAAGTATTTGAGGCTGGGCGCGGTGGCTCAAGCCTGTAATCCCAGCACTTTGGGAGGCCGAGGTGAGTGGATCACGAGCTCAAGAGATCGAGACCATCCTGGTCAACATGGTGAAACCCCGTCTCTACTAAAAATACAAAAAAAAAAGTAGCTGGGCATGGTGGTGCGTGCCTGTAATCCCAGCTACTCAGGAGGCTGAGGCAGGAGAATTGCCTGAACCCAGGAGGCGGAGGTTGCGGTGAGCCGAGATCGCGCCATTGCACTCCAGCCTGGGTAACGAGTGAAACTCCGTCTCAGTCTCAAAAAAAAAAAAAAAAAAAAAAAAGAAAGTATTTGAAACGGAAGGCTCAAAGAGCCAAATAATTACCTGTATTTTAAGTTTCGCTTTGCGAATGTAACTCTACTACGTAAGTCACCTAGTCTGTGAAACATTCCATTCAATTTCAGATATCCACAGTGCCTGCTCTGGTCATTCTGTAAGTTCTGTGGCAACATTCACTCCTTTGTAATTTATTATTATTTTAGAAAATTTATTTGTAACTTATATATATGTAAGTTATTACTCTACATCTGTCTCCCCTCCAGACTGTTCTATTTTAGAAGGAAAGGGATTTAATTTCATTCCTGTAATGGAATGAAAATTTTACTTCAATCTACCAACAAGATCGCACCTTACAAATATTTTAAAAATTCATTATTTTAACAATATTGTATGACTATTACACACCACATTCAATCAGTTCAAACTGTCCTTTTTCATATTTTATCATCTCTGATTTTGAGAATATGCCTGAAAATCACTGACATCTTAAAATCATTGGAGAGTTGAATGGAAACAGAGTTCTTTCAGAGAGTATTAACAGCGGCTCCTATCATTCCTCCAGGGCCTCCCCACCTGAGACCACTTTAAATTCAATTAACTGCCTTAACATTTTTTTAAAAAATTTACAATGACATTGTAAGTTCAAAATCTCAGGGGAGATATTTTTCCTTCCTTCTACCAGGACCAAATTTGAGCCTTGCAAGTTCCTTTGTTGCAAGTTTCCTTTCTGTGTGATGGATGGGTCTATTTCTCATTTTTCCCTGCTGTGAAGAGATTACCCTTTGGTGTCCCAACTTTAAGCAGCTATCTTATTAGACTCCACACTGAAGACAGTTTTTTATTTTTTAAAGGTACTAAACAATGATTGCTATCTTCCATGGGATGGCCTCTGGGATTCCATGGAGCACAGGACTAAATAGTAGAATAAAAAACTAAAGTATAATGTTGGTTTAATAACAATTATATTATTACATTTATGTACATTTATCAAAAGAAGTTTTATAAATTAACAGTCAATAAAAAACATTTTGGCTTTCTTGGGTAATAATATTTCCACATTTCCATAATTACTGAAAGACTGAAGTAATTGAAAATTCAAACTTTCAAAGAAGTTTGAATTTTGCTGTGTAGGTTAAATCCTTGTGTGTTGGCTTTCCCTTTACAAAACAGTTTCCTGAATGTTTCTGCACAACCAGCATTTTAATGCAAATTTCATATTTGCCCACCAAAACCCACAGCAGCCTACACTGTGGTCTGGTTGATGGAAAACATCTGATGTTGCTTAAAAATCATCAACGAAATACACACGTGTGGAATGATAACTCTCACCCCAACAAAACAAACAACCTCACCTTGGTCATTCCTCACACTCATCCATTCCCTACGTGGCAAATCCCAAATTGTTCCTTGTACCCCCAAATGACTTTATATAACATATAAACCCTATAACTTATATGATTGAACCCTATTGGAAAATAATATTTAGCTAAGCATGAGATGTGATATATAATTTAGTGCTTACTATATTCCGGACAATGAGTTAACTCCTTCACATACATAATCCCTTTATTCCTCAGAACAAACCTACAAAGAGAAAAGTCACTTACTAAGAAATTGAGACTTGTAGTTAAATAATTTGCACACAATTAGAAAAAGATGGAATAGGAATTTAAGCCCAGGCAGAATAAATCTAACGCCCATCCTCTAAACCACTGCACTAAACTGCTTTGAGAAAAAAAAATAACTGTGACAGGAAGAAACAATGGCAGTTTGAACAGCAATGCAAATAAACAGGATATGTCAAATGCAGTGATACCAACCAGTTTAGATAGATCTTTCCACACTCAGCAACACGCAAAGAATGATGCTTCAAACCACAGGTAGAAGGAGTCATATTTTTAAAAAGTAGTAAGCTAACAAGTATGGATCATTTTAATTTCCATGATAATCACTATGAACCCTCTTGTCTATCTCAATTTGAGAATGGAGCTCACTTGCACAAGTCTGTTAGGGCACTGATTTTGTGGTGGGTATTATACATTTTTGTCTTAAGTCTTAACTCTGCAGGTCAGAGCTAGAGAGGCAAGCATCATTATAGGTCAAGGCCAGTAAAGTGGGTAATGAGGTTTGGTGTATAAAACACTTGGTATAAATGCAGGGGAACTTCTGGCTTTTAGGAAACATTAATAGCTTTGAAGTGCATCATTTGAAATGGAACGCTTAGTAGGCCAGTAGCTACCACAGAACAATTTTCCTTCAGCAAACAGACCACTGGTAGCTTCAGCTAGATGCTTTTCACAAATATGGAGCCATGTGGAGTGAGTTATTTTTAATACGCACTCCATGGGGTGACTGCTAAAATGCACCACTGAACATGAAGAGCATTACCCAACCACAGCAGAAATAAGGAACTGAAGGGCTGTTCTGATCAGTTTCACTGAAGGAAAATGGTCTGAATTCGCACACTGCTACATAGGCTTAAGAAAGAAGCGATTAAAGTATCTATGCAGACAGTTTTCATCTCCGCAGGTAGAAAGTGTCCTTACATATTCAGACTTTTAGGTCCCTGAGCCATAGGGGGGTCAAAAGAAAGGTGGTTATAAATACCTGTATAACATTAAAAGGATAATTACGTTTTCTGTAACTTTTGAAATCACAGCTGACTCCTTTTTCGTCGACCATCTTTCAACACTGGCTTACATTAAATGTTTCCGAGATCTACCAAGTCACTCTCTACTCCCCTACAGAGCAAGATACAGCTGTCATTAAACCATGTCTAATGTTTACCACCATAGTCCCGTAGCGTGAGTGGCGGATGATGGGAGTCATTAGAAGAGTAATCTTCCAATTCTTTCTCTCCCTTCCCTCCTTCTTTTCTTTCTCCCATCCCCTTTCCTTTCCTTCCTTCCCTCCTTCCCTCTCTCCCTCCCTTTATTCCCTCCTCTTTCCTTCCACCATCCATTCACCTACCCTTTAGCATTTTTTTCTAACACATTTTAACAGCCTAGTGTGTGCCAGGCACTATGCCAAATGCTAACTTGTATCACTAATCACCATCTCCAATACTTCATAATCAGCCTCAAATGCCCTCCCTCCTCAATTCCTTAAGCTCCCTGAAACCAGGAGCCATGCCTTATACCTCTTTGCTTTCCTTGTGTCCACCCCACAGTGTCTTCAGTTTGCGAAGTATACACCAGGATGGGCCTGATGAAGGATTAGATCATCTGATTTCCAGCTCCTGTTTGGAAAGAAGAGTAGGAAGAGGGCGGGAAGCCACCTACTCTCTGGCACTTCCATTTTACTGGAGCCTTACCAACCTCATGTTACTCTAGAGGGTTATCTTCCTTAAATGCAAAACTGAGCATGACATTTCCCTGCTGAAAACACTTCACCCTCAATCTGAAATCCAATTCTGCAATAAGCTTCACAAGGCTTGGTCCTCAATTTTCTACTTTTTTTTTTTTTTCCCCACTCTTGCCCCTCAGCAAAGTCTTAAGATCACATTCTGCCCTCCTAGCCACACTGAGCTACAGCTGAGGCCCAGCCTCTTTTTTGGGCTGCCTGAAAACATTTGCCTTCTATACTGCCCTGTCCAAGAACAGACCAGATACCCTTCTCACGGGCTACCACAGCATCTCATAATATCCATAATATGGCCATTTTTCCTCCCTCCTGTAGGTATCTGCATGGCACTTATCTGTATCTGTCAATAGAATGTTGCTTCTAGAGGGCAAGGTCCTGGTAGTGTATAGTACCTAAAAGAAAATAAATTACTTGTTAAAAGAGAAATATGTAAATCAATGAGAAACTCTTGCAATGAGAGAGGGAGTGATTATTTATAAAGGTGAGGTTCATCATCTAATGACCACCCAGGAAATTTCCTATCATTACAACTTCAGCAAACTAGATTTGGCAGGCAGAAAAATGTCTATCCCCCTGTCCAAAGATGTCCACCTCCTAGTCTTCTCCAGATCCTGTGAATACGTTACCTTACATGACAAAGGAGAATTAGGGTTGAAGATGGAATTAAGGTTGCTAATAAGATGACATTAAAATAGAGAATTATCTTGGTGTATTTGTTAGTGACCAAAGTAATCACAAGGGCCCTTAACGGAAGGAAAGCAGAAAAGAGACTGGAGTAATTTGGTGTGAGAAGGATTTAGGCTGCCATCACAGGCTTTAGAAATGGAATGTGACCAATAACCAAGGCATGTGAGCCATCTCTAGGGACTTGACTTCGGGGAAAGATTTTTTTTTTTTTTTTAAAGGCGTTTTCCCCTAGACATCCAGAAAGCAATAAAGCTTTGCTAATGATGTTAGTTCAGTGAGACCTATGTCAGACTTCTGACTTTAGAAACTGTAATAAATCTGTGTTGTTTTAATTTACTAGGGTTTCTAGAAATTTGTTATTGCAGCAATAGAAACTAGTACATCAGATGAGAACCAATGCTGACAAGTCATTCCAACGTTTGGAGCTTTACTTTCCTAATCAACAAACTGGGGATAAACATCTCTCATCTATTTATCTCCTAGGACCATTTATGAGGATTAACAGCTATAAAGGCCTCTGCTTGAATCAAAGACTCAGCTGTTATTCACGGTATGTTTTTGGCAAGTGACTTAAAGTCTCTGACTCAGTTCTCTTGTCTATAAAATAGGGATACTAATAGCATTGGGATTCAGTGAGTTAATCTGTGTAAAGGGCTTACAACAGCAGGTGGCACAACGTTTTGCATGTGTTAGCTATTACTACATTCGGAAAAAGAGTTTGCCAAAGATTAGGCACTGTAAAGTGATGAGGTAGAATTGGCGTTCTTACAGAACACTTGTTCTCAAGAAGGTGGAGGGTCCATACCTCCCTCCCCAGTGGCAGTTCAGAAATGTATGAGGGCTTTTTAGGGATGAAGTGCAGGAGGAGTGTCACACTGCTGACATTTAGTGAAGGAAGCCAGGGAACCTGGACATCCTGGAACACCTGGGGCAGTCCTTCACAGTGAAAGGCTTGTCTAGCTCCTAAATAATACGACACAGCTGTACTCCTCCTCATGTGCAGCTGTGCATTGGTAGTGACTTAACATAAAGGTGTGAACACCTAGCTCTCTCATTATTACCTCTGGTGTAGTTGTGTCCATGCATTTATCTATTGAAATGTGTTTTTTTGAACAATTTATTTTATCTCTCTTTTATATTACTACTAGGACATTCTATTGATGTTTAAACTTAAATTCGGCCGGGCGCGGTGGCTCAAGCCTGTAATCCCAGCACTTTGGGAGGCTGAGGCGGGTGGATCACGAGGTCAAGAGATCGAGACCATCCTGGTCAACATGGTGAAGCTGAGATCGTGCCATTGCACTCCAGCCTGGATAACAAAAGCGGAACTCTGTCTCAAAAAAACAAAAAACAAAAAACAAACAAACAAAAACTTAAATTAGTGTTAGGCTATATTATCTGTGAGATTAACTTTGCAATAATAAAAGGGGTGTTAAAATTTTGTTATTAGTAATGTGCACTGGGTCTGAATTTATAGGATTTAAGACAGAATAAGGTTTAGAGATGGCTTAATCCAGATCCCTATGCTTTGCAGTAATGGAAACGAAGTCCTAAAAAGATGAAATTTCTTGTAAAAGTGAAACTAGTAGAAGATAAAAACCTAGGTTTCAAGACTCAAATCCCAGGGTATTGGGTATTCTTTAAAAATCTGTACATCCTAAATAAAATAAGATTCCTTAAAATTCCAATTTTCTTCCAATCCTGTTATTTTATTCCAGAAATTCACTGCCCCTCGCTTGCTCCCATCTTCCTGCTCAATCATTCATTCCCACTTCCACCGCTGGAGAAAGTGACTGTGGTAGTGAGGCTTCAGACCGTCTCAGGCAAACGTTCCAGGGAAGCATTGCTGAAGGGGAAGCTCTAGTGGACAAGGTTAATGTCAACAACTGTCCTTGACTTTCTCCTTCGAGTTTCTACTTTTTCCAGACCAGCTCCATAGAAGACCTTTTGTATTAAGGGATTATTGAGTCCACCCACCTCTGCACTCCAACATGAGTCTTTCAGAACATTCTGAACTTCTTGATCTCAATAAAGTTATGGATAAATTAATTTCCCTGTAGCTTCAGTTACAAAAAGTTGACCTATTTCAAATTACTTTTTTACTATTAATCGAAGAACAAAAAAACTCCTCTGTACCCTCTGAGCCGGAGTGGCCAAGGACGTTTGCCCAGGTTGGAGAGCAGTGGCACGACCTCCACTCACTGCATCTTCCACTTTCTGGGTTCAAGCCATTCTCCTACCTCAGCCTCCCCAGTAGCTGGGATTACAGGCGCGTGCCACCATGACTGGCTAATTTTTGTATTTTTAGTAGAGATGGGGTTTCACCATGTTGGCCAGGCTGGTTTTGAACCACTGACCTCGTGATTCGCCCGCTCAGCCTCCCACAGTGCTGGGATTACAGGTGTGAGCCTCCTTGCCTGGATGCTATGTTACTTTATGCAAAAAAAACCCTTAATATCTGTAAACTTTAATTTCCTCATCAGTAAAATGAACAATAATAACAGTACTGGCCTCAGGGGGTCACTCTAAGTGTAACAGGCAAGGCGGGCACATATTAAGTGCTCAAGAAATGTTAGCTATTGCTATGATTCTCTTTCTCCAGATTCTATGAAACTCCTGGGGTCCCACAGGAATGGTCTCCTAGCATTGCACTATAGTACAAAAAGAAAGGGTTATAAAAATGAGAAATATAAACTCCAGTAAAGGAAGAAGATAGGACTGTCCTTGAGAAGGGCCAGTTTCATGTTCATTTCGTTTGAACTGTAAAACTACTTGCAGCCGATATTAGATACACATCTCTCATTCTCAACGTGTTCGTCCATACAGCAGCCCTGTAAAGTAAGCAGGTCCAGCAGATTTCTTTATTCCCATCTCGCAGATGAAGACACTGAGACTCGGGGAGGTTATGTTAATTCTGTGGGGGAATCTAGGTCTGGAATGCAGGCATTGAAACTTCTCTAGGGGTTCTCTTTACTGGGTGTTCCACAGGTAGAGGTAGTAACTCTCCACAAGGGGGCGCATGTCATGCAGTGGGGTGCAAATGGGTGATGGTTGAAGTATTAATCTCCACCTACTCCCCCAATAAACAAACAAAAAAGGAATCTAGGTTTAAAAGGTGCACTTGTTACATAAACGTTTCTTTAAAACATCTCCCTTTGCCCTCTCATGCAACTAGATTACATTTTCAAAGCCTCCCCTACATAGAAACCCTGAAATCCACACTGCATTTCAGAATGTGAAGTAGGTATGTGTTTTAAAAACTCTTCAGGTGGTCTTAACAAGCCCCTTCAACTGGGAATCCCTTTATTAGGCCAAGCTACAAAAGACAGGATTGTGATATTTGACTTATGGTATTTGATGACTACCATTGCATTGAGAACGGACACTTTGGCTCAGAGTAAGAGACACTGTTCTGAGCATGGCCTCTGCTTCTTTTATTAGCAGTTGATTTTGAAAAATTTGGGCTGAGGATAAGGCTGCTACACTGAGCCAAAAAGGTTCATATCTACGAGACCCACAAGGTTTCTCCAGAGGTCCTGCTTGTGACAAATGACAAAGCATTCGAAGAAGAATATCATGTTAGAGGTTTCTACAAAACTCACTTTTCAGTTTCTGTTTTAAGAAAGTCACAAAACTCCTTGATTTTTTTTTCTTTCTCTAAGTTTATTTTCAATTGCAGAGAAATTTTTTCCTCTTTTTGGGTGAGAGATTTTTTACCTCTTTGCCAAGACATTATTCATTAAATTGAAAGCAAGGAGACGAAGAAAAGAAGGGACCCATTAAAAGCTGGTGCCTAAAATAAAATGACCTGCCTTCCTCCCCACCCCAACCCCTGTGTAGGTATTGACATTATGTATTGCAAATTGAGCAAGTGCCCAACAGTATATAGTCCAAATAACACTTGCCCCAGGTCCCACCTGCCCGTTGTCACACAAACCAACACACGCACTTGAATCAAGAAAACTTTTTTTCTGTTATGTTAATCATCAAGCTAAAGCAAATAGCTTTCCACTTTCTGGATCCAGTGTGGCAATTGACTGTGAAGACATCACAAATCCTCTAGACAAACAAGGTTGGTGAGGGAGGACTTCTCTGTATTGTGGGCCAGGAGGTGAGCTATGGCATAGCAGGGGGTTGCATCAGCTGTCACACACTGGCAATGCTGGCACCCTTACCTTAAACGTTATCAGTTTCACACACCAGTGCCACAACTAGGTAAGCAGGAAATTGACTTAACGTCCTTAGTTTAGGACTTAAATCAATCACCATATGACAAGGTCTCATCTGAAATCGGCTATTTCAGTAGCTATGGGTTCATATATTCATTTGCTCTGCATGCTTGTCATGGAGCAACTAAGCGCAAGAGAGACCCACAACTAAATAGAAGACCCCAGATATCTCAATCTATAGTTAGGCTAAGCTGAGTAAATAGATAAAATAATTGCACATAATTAGTGCTGACAGAGGTATGTACAAAGCACTGAAGAGAAGAGAAACAAGTGAGAATGCTGCTGTAGCCAGATAGGAGAATTCAGTTTACTACCGAATGCTCTCCTCCCATACATAATTCATAATTCCACATAGCCCCGAAGAGTGCAAAACGGCGGTTCCTATTCTACTCACATTCAATCATGAGAGGATTGACTAGGGGACATCAGATCTCAAAAGAGAGCTTCTAGGCTCCTCACACACAGGGGAAACTGTTTACAAATGCAAAGTTGTTTCCACATCACTCAGAAAGGGCTCCGGAAAATGCAGCCAGAAAAACCACTTCACCAGCTCTCCACGCAGACAAACCTAGAATCCAGGCTGACCGGCCAGATGCCCGGCAGGGAAAGTGAATTTCCCCCAAACTGACACAGTTCTCCAGGCAGAACCTTAGTCTCCCATTTGGGAGACATCCAGAAGGATGGTTGGAGTTTTAGCATTCACGTTATTGCCACCTCTCTCGCGCCCCTTTATGAGTCAACCCTCTTCTGCTGGGTTACCCAGGCTTTGGAGTGGGAAATTTTGCCAAAGGAGAAACTATGAGTTGCAATTACGCAGTAGCCCCGCTTGGCAACGTTGGGTGTAGGAATAGTCTAAGTCCACCCTTTATTCTCGATTCCATACCCCAGCCCCTACACTCTACCAGGATTATCCGCAGATTAAAATGAAACAACGATACCAAGCAGGAATCCGGCTGGGAAACCCCGCCGGCCGCGCTTTTCCCCACACCCTTCCGGGGTTAAAGCCTGTAACGACTACGGGCTGGAGACAAGTTGCCCCCAGGTGGGTAAAAGTTGACAAAACTATGCTGCCGCCCCCCGCCCCCACCCACCCGGCCCCCTGGGGTGTGTCGGCACGTGGCGGAGGGTGAGCGTGAGTGTGAGTCCGCGGGTGGGGAGTCGAGCAGGTGAGCGAGCGGTCGGCGCGCCGTTAACCCCTTACCTTCCAGCAGCACTTCCTTGCCCGCGCGCTTCAGCGCCTGCACCGCCTCGTCGTGGGTGGCGTCCCGCAGGTCGGCTCCGTTCACCGACAGGATGGCGTCGCCCACGTACAGGGCTTGGGTCTGGTCCGCCGCCAGCCCCTTGAAGATCTTGCTGATGAGGATGGGCATCTTGTTCTCCTTGCCCCCCTTGATGCTGATCCCCAGCCCGCCCAGCTCCTGCTTCAGCACCTTCACGCCGCGCTTCTGGTTCGAGATGGACTCGGGCACCTGCTCGGGCAGGTCGGTGAAGGCGGTGCGGACCCCGGCGGGCGAGTCCGGGGGTTGCGCGCCGCCCGCGCCGGGGTGCACAGCCCCGGCGCCCCTGCAGAACGAGCCATTGGTGGCGGTCCCGATGCCGTTGTACGCCGCAGCGCCCTCCTCGCTGCTCAGAACCAGGGCGTCCTCGCTCAAGTTCACCAGAACTTTGTGCCAGCGATCCCGCACCAAAACTTCCAGCAGCCCGCTCCGCTGCGCCCGGCCGCCTCCCCCGCCAGCCGGCCCAGCCGCCGCCGCCGCCGCCGCTACCGCCATCTTTCCGGCATTCTTAAAATGCCATGTGATTGCAAAAGGGGGGAAAAGTGGGGAAGGGTGGCCGGGGGGGAGGACGGGGGCCCGGGAGAACGAGGAGAGCGCGCCCCGCGGGGAGGAGGCGGCACGCGGGACTCCGCTCTGGGAGTTCGCAGACGCACTCGGCGCGAGTTGGCAGCCGCAGTCAGGCTGGATTCCCCTCGCCTGATCCTGGGCGGGGTGGAGCAACCTAAAAGAAGAAGGAGAGACCGAGACAGGGGAGGGGAAAGAAGCCAACTGCCAGTTGCAAAACCCCAAACCGAGGGGAGCCGCGGAGCAGCTCCGCGCCGGGGAGAGTCCGTGGGAGGAGGCGCGCTGGCGGCGAAGGGCGGGGACCCACCACCCAGCGGCCGCACACCTGTTCCAGCCGCCGCAGCCTCGGCGGTCACACGCCGCCCGCCGCCCCCACCCCGCCCCAGTCCCCGGAGAGGACGACCGTCGCGGGGACAGCTTCCCGAGCGCCTTCCCAGTCCCGCTTCTTCCCAGCCCACCGCCCCCTTTCTTCCCAGCTCCCCGACTCCGTGGGCGCCCACACCCCACCTTGGCCGGGTGCGCGCGTCCCGTCTCGGTGCCCTCACTCGGTCCTCCGAAGCCCCCTTCCCTTTCACACCCAGCCGGTAGTTAGAATTGCCCCTGGGTCTTACAACTCATTTGTAACTAGATCCAGGTCTCCTCCCTCTGCTTCCTCAAACCGAGGCTTCGCCGCCTGTGCGGAGTTCTTACCTGTCTATCCTTTCCACCTGGGTTCCCAGGAGCAAGCTAAACTCTGACCGAGGCCCCAGGCTCTCCACGAGTTGAAAAGGGAATACACTGTCCCAAGATTACAGAATGAAGAGTCGACATAGCCCAGTACCTTCAACCTCCTGTCCTTAAATGCAGGAAATGTTCTCTACCCGGCCCTGGACAGGCGTCTCCGCTGGCCTGGGGTTCTCAACAGGTCACTGCCTGCCTCAGACCCCAGGGACAAATGTTCTAACAGCTCTAACTCATTCTGTGTTCTAAGCCTCAGGCTTACCTTTGTTTTCCCAGTGCTGCCTTTGTTTTCCGTTCATTTCCCAGTGCCCCACCAAATGCTGCCTGGGGATCTCTCTTTCTTCCTGAGTTCCCATGTAAGAAGTACCCCCACCACCCACTTAAGAATTCAGTTGGAATGGGTTATAATTCAAAAGTTGCTTTGCAAGTTTGTTATTTGGATTTCAAGTTGCATTTTTCCAGGGTAATAATATTAAAATGGTTGGTTACCTTCCCAGGCCAATCCAGAAATGTCCACATAATCCGTGTCACACCTGAACAACCCTGAGTTCTATTCGTGAACTTCCCAAGCTTTCCCCTAACTCTAAGCAGGTCTCATGCTCCACTCAAGATGTTTCATCCTTCTTAGTTACGTTGCCTTCCCACTGCTCTCTACCCTCTCTCCAAAGACAACACAACACAAAACAAAACACATAGTTCTGTTCATTTCTGAAGTAAACCCAACCCAGCAAGGTGTTGAGAGAAAATAAATCGTATTGAACACATCACATTCCCATTGATGTGTATCGTCATTGAACGTTCTCTAACTCTTTTAGAATGACTCACACTTTTTTTTTTTTTTTCTTTTTCTCTTTGAGATGGTGTTTGCTCTTGTTACCCCGACTGGAGCGCAGTGGTGCCATCTCGGCTCTTTGCAGCCTCCACCTCCTGGGTTCAAGTGATTCTCTTGCCTCAGCCTCCGGAGGAACTGGGATTATAGGCATGACTGATTTTGTATTTTTGGTAGAGACGGGGTTTCTCCACGTTGGTCAGGCTGGTCTCAAACTCCCAACCTCAGGTAATCCACCTACCTTGACCTCCCAAAGTGCTGGGATTACAGGCGTCGGCCCTGACTAACACTTTTAATCAAGGAGACTTAAAGGCTCAGATGAATCCCTAAAGAGTGGAGTCCCAGCGAGGTCACAGAATGTAATGAAAACATCTGGACGTTTTCTTGAGAAGGCAGAGTCTCTGCAGGTGAGAGGGAGCCCTGGATTAATGTTTTTACTTGTAGCCCCCCCCTTTCCTTCTAGTTTTAACTCACCCATCTTCCGAAAGCTCTTTACTCTTTCATGCAAAGGTGCCCACAGCAGGGAAGGCAGCCTCAGGGACTCTTCAGCCCATTGTGATGTGCAGAATCATCCAGGAGCTAATGCAGGTGGTACCACCATCTACCCTCAGGAGGGAAAGGCAGCTGGGACTGGCCCCTTGCTGAGGACTCACGTGCATCATTCTTCAGTGAAACCAGAGCCTGAGTATCTGTGTTGAGACCCAGATACACTAAGGTTGAGCTAGGCACCAGAGCGCCAGCGTGAAGATTTACAAATCAAAACAGAAAACAGATCTACTCCTGGACCAGAACTCCTGCATCATCAACATGCATTGCATCTTGCCTCTGCAGCCAAGCAGTGTAGGAGGTCCAGACACAACCACAGATAATATATCGATTGGCCATAAGAAATTGTAGGCTCTGGATTTCTCCGAATGTCTCAGAATCTCTGTGATAAGCACACTTTTTTTTTCTATGTAAGCAAACCTACATGGGAAGGAGTATGTTGCTTTCTGAAAGTTGCAATCAGAATGAGAGGAGACAATTATTTAACATCATTAGACCTAAGGCATGTATATTAGCCAGAGATGGCTTTGCCAGTGGAATCATAATTACAGCCCCTATTCTAAGTGCTTTACATGTGTTAATAAAATCCTCCCAGTAATTCTTGAGGATATTTACTATTACTGTCATTCCCATTTTACAGGTGAAGGAGGAGCGATTCAGGTTTAATAAGTTGCCCCTGCCGTGTAATTTGTAACTGGCAGAGTCCGATTTGAAACCAGCTGCGAGAGTCTAGATTCTTAACTATTACCTTTACATTCTTGAAAATTCTCAAAGCCTGTTAGCTACAGCGCCTATGTTCATGCACACACTGAAGTCAGTCTTTCCACTGGGAGGGAGACACTGAGGGCAAAGGCCCTTCCTGTAGACCATACAGAGAAGGGTAGCTCCAGCTGGTACCTCTGGCCTTTCCTTCTTTCCAAGGTTAGAGAACACCCTGCCCTCCCCTAGTCAACACATTTTTTTTTTTTCTTTAGACATGTTAACAAGTTGAAACAGGTGACTGTTGTGGTCTTGTTACCCTTCGCCCTGTCAAAAAAACAAAAACAAAAACAAAACAAACAAACAAAAAAACACTCTTAGGTAGGCACCCTGGCTCATGCCTGTAATTCCAGAACTTTGGGAGACAGAGACAAGTGGATCACTTGAGGACAGGGGTTGGAGACCAGCCTGGCCAAGACAGTAAAACCCCATCTGTACTAAAAATATAAACATTAGCCGGGTGTGGTGGCAGACGCCTGTAGTTCCAGCTACTTGGGAGACTGAGGCAGAAGAATTGCTTGAACCCAGGAGGCGGAGGTTACAGTGAATTGAGACCGTGCCATTAAAAAAAAAAAAAAAAAAAAAGACTGTGCCACTGCACTCCAGCCTGGGTGACAGAGCAAGACTCTGTCTCAAAAAAAGCCCTGAAACAAAAAAAAATTTAGGTTCAGGAGTACATGTACAGGTGTTTTATGTAGGCAAATTGCATGACACGGGGGTTTGGTGTAGTTATTTTGCCGCTCACATAATAAGCATAGTACCCAGTAGGTAGTTTTTCAGTCCTCACCCTCCTCCCATCCCGCACCCTCAACTAGGCCTGGGCGTTAGTTGTTCCCCTCTCAGACAACTTTACATACCTGGCCTCTGATTGTTAATGCTGACCCTCAAAGGTACACCTGATTGGCTTCATTTCTTAGTTCAGTAAGGCTGAGGACAACCGCCCTGCAGCCCCATATGACGTCGAATTAGGAAAGCATGTACTATCTTAGTTCTCCCCTTTCTCCCCTTCACTGGAATGCTGTGAAGCGACCTCCAGCTTCCTCACTCATAGATGTGGCCTTTGAAGCTCAGAGAAGAGCAAGGAAGGGTCCAAGGCCATACTGTAAGTTTGTGTCAAAGCTGAGTCTGGAAAGTCCAACTTCAGGATTCTGGAATTTATACCTAAAGCTGCCTTTTTACCAGATTTCTTTCATTGAGCTCTGTCCCCTGCTCTGAATCCTCTCCCAGTCCTAAACTTTGACTTCCATTTCCCAACCAGCCCAAACTGGGATCCTTCTGTTGCTCTCTCCCATGGGATATGCATTTTCCTACAGACATTTGGATGGATTTAGCCTTGTAAGAGTAGGTCACACAATCTTCAGCCCCACAGTAGCCACAGATACATAACAGAACCGCATCATGTGGCAAAAGAACAGAATTCCGTGTATTCCATAAAACTTTGTTGTGCCCCTACCATGTCCCACGCACTGTTCTCGGTGCTGAGATATAAGAATGAACAAACCAGCAAAGACTCTCTCTGTGAAGCTTGCATGGTAGTGGGAGGTAGGGTGGAAGTGGAGGCAGAGTATAAACACATCAGATACTTCCATGTAGAAGTAAATGCTAGGAAGAAAAAAACAGTCATAAAATTGAGAGCCACTGGGGGCCGGGGCTAGAGGAGGTGGTGGCTATTAAGGAAAGCCTTTGTGAAAATGTAGCATTTAGACTGAGACATGAATAATAAGAGGCAAGCCTTGTAAAGATTCAGGAAAGAGGGTCCCAGGGAGAAGGAAAAGCCAGTGCAAAGCACCTGAGACAGAACCAAGCTGATCTGGTTCAAAAGACCCAAAGGAGGTCAATGTGGCTGGGGCAGCCCATGGGAGGAAGAAAGAGGTAAGAGAGGAGATCAGAGAGATAGGTTGTACCAGGCCACAGCCTGGGGCCTTGGAGGGTCACAACACAGACCATCTTCCTTGTCCTCTTTGAGTTTCAACAACTCTACGTTTTGGGTTTTGAAGAACAGTCCTATTTTCAAATATTACTTTCAATTACCTACTAAGTAAATTTCTACTGGTTAGAATATGTGCTCCAATATTTCAGTTTGGAAAATATGATCACTGTGTTTTTGATGGTGTTTTGTGAAGAACAGATTGCACATCTTCAGGGGGATTTTTCTAGTGTATAGGATGGACAGTGGCTACCATGTGAATATTGGAGAAGAGGAAATGGAGAGTTCTTTGATATCTATGAGTATGTTAGAGATCAGAATGAAAGCAGAGCAGGAGGGGTTTTTGAGATGCAAAACTCCCAAGATGAGGCCTGCCTTTGTAAACAGGTATCAACCAACACTTTCTGAGCACATTCTCTGGTCAAGAACATAGGTAGGTGCTGGAGACGGGCACACCCAGGGATGCAAAGATGATTGAGAAAGGAAGACAGATGTATACACAAAGAGCCCACGGGGAGAATGAGGTCGCTGCAGTGCTGAGAGTGAAATGAGTCTAGAAGCAGCCAGCCTCCAGATTCCAATTCCTGATACTAGATTAGTGATCCTTATTTTAAAGGTAAAGCACTGAGACGGGGTGGTGGGGAGGGGATGACACATGATTAGGAAGCTGAGCAGTTTCTTTCTCCTCTGGTGTGCCCCAGTTGGCTAGCAGGTATGTCACCATTTTAAAAGGACGGGAAACTCCCTCTATTGCATATACCTGCAGAGACCTGGGCAAGTCCTTGGTAAACTAGATAAACCACTACCCCGACTCTCAGCCAACCAGTCAGTCAGGTGAGAGTTACCTGACTGCTCACAATGTTTAGGATTTGGTAGTGGGGACGTTTTCAGGCTTAGCCCAAGGCAGAGTTGTAAAGTAATTAGTTGTTTATCCTTCATCATCTCTTATTGAGTTCTACTCTTTTTACTTTGCTTCTATAATAATCCACCATTGAAACAAACCTTATGCTGCAGTATAAGGACCCTATAAATTTGTCATTTTTCCTAAGGGATTATACATTTGAAACTGTGGGATGATGGACTCATTTGGCAGACATGTCAAACATAACAGATATGTGAAATCCTAATAGCCGCTATCCCACTACATACTAGAAACTTCAGCAAATGGGCCTAAGTGGGCATATTGGATGTGGGAAGTAAAAAGGAATATGAAATCAAAGTTTTACCCATATGCATCTTTAAAATAATATGAAAAGAAATTTCAAATAACTATTTCAGGACCTTGCTAAACTATTAATACTCTTCAGATTGCAAAGGAGATTGGTTGTTATATTACTAGGAGAACATTTGCCATCGGAGTCTGTATGTGAGGGCACTTCTGCATCCTTTCTCCACCATCTCCATTTCCTTTATGGAGTCATTTCTGTGTCCCTCCCTTGATCCGTGAGAAATGGCAAACTTCTTTCCTTACTCTGCCTCATAGCCTGCTAGCTCACTTTTGTTCATAACTCACCCGATCCACTCCTCTCTGCTCCAGCAGTTTCCTTCCAGACATCCTCCCTGCTACCTCTTTGTACTCGATTCTTAGTCCATCAGTGTGACTAGCACGAATTCTCTCATATCCTAAATGGATCTCTCTTTCTTCTATTCCTTAACTGCAATTGAAACTTGGAATAGTCCCGAAATACCACATTGTTATCCTACTCCTTCTCTGGCAAGGGCCTCAATTTATTCTACTGCTCTGGGAATCTCTTAAAAGTAAACCCAGACTTTTGCTGCCTAGTAATAGGCATGCATTCCAGATCATGGAATGTTTAGGGCCTTTCATTTTTCATCATTGAACAAACTGTAGCACTTTCATTAAATTATTTTTTATCTTTCCCCCCACTCTTCTAACAACGTAAACATTTTGCAGTGACTTAAGCTACTGGTGCATGTTTTTCCATTTCAATGCATTCTTCACTACTGTCAGACATGAGTAAGTAAATTCTAAAGTATTCTACCTGAAGTGACTTTGTGATTTGGAACTATCTCTTTACTTCTAGACTTTGGTTTCTTGTCTATAAAATGATAGAATTTGATGTGATGGTTTTATTGAGCCCGTAATTTTGATTCTTATTTGGTAGAAAGGAAAGACATAGCAAGAATTAATGACCTAGTAATTAGAAATCATATGAGATGATTTCAGTACTTTCAGCCTCTAGAATCTAAACTTTTCATGTTCGGCTAAGGGAGTAGTCTCTTGTGCTTTTGGCTAACAAATTAAGTTTCATGGTAAAGGTAGGCTTTGAGTTTAGTCTTAAATAAATTACAGACTTTCGAGAATAAGAGAGAACATTCCTAGCAGGGAGATCAACTTGGTCAAAGGTAGGAAGAAAGAGGATGTGCATTTTCTTCATTAAGAAATGAAGAAAATGGGTTTGGGAAAGAAATAAGACAGTGATCTGGTGAAAAGATAATGTTATTAGTCAGAATACTTGGCTCCAAATGATGGAATTTTAACTGACCCTCAACGTCACATGGGAAATGAATTGTTTCACATAGCCAATCTGTTAGAAGATCAAGAGACAAATGAGCTTCAGGTACCGCTGGAATGTGATACCAACACATTTCATTCTCTAATGCTGTACAAAGCTAAACCATAGCCACTGGCAGCTTCCACGTTTAGGGTACTCAGCTTGGCTTCCAGGAAGGAAAGGGCCCTTTTCCCCTAATCTCAATTCAAGAAGACTTTCATGAGAAGAGAGAGCTCAGGTGACTCAGCTCGGGTTACGTATCTGTCCTTCTGAGCACGGATAGAGAACGTGATTGACAGCCAAAGCTCATGGCTAGAATGGGGGTGATAAGCAATTCACCAAAAGAAAAGTATATGTTTACCAGAACACGTCTGGAAGCAGGCTGGGCCAGACTCAATGACGGCTCTTCACTACAGATACGTTGCAACCGTACTGTAGAATTTATCTAAAAGTACTGAGAAGCCATTTATTCCTCCTAATCAAGAGGGAGGTATTATCATAACAGATACTGGTGACAGATTGAGGAATAAGCAGGTGGGAAAGACTGACTTGCTTTCGCATGATTCCTTGCACACAGTAGGAATACAAGCCTTTGGCAAACGGAAGGAGGCAAACAGCTTAGGGAGATTGTTCAATAGCCTAGGCAGGATGGCCAAAAATCAGTATTTGTGTGGAAATAAAAGAGGTGGCTTTATAAAAAGATCGAACAGCTTGTGATGATTTACTGGATAGAGAACTAGGAAAAGGAGGAGAAACCAATGCAGTAATAATTAGCTTTTATCAAACCTTTACACTGTGTTAGACTCTGTGTGTATATAATACCTACCATTGATTCCAGAAAGAAATTATTTGGGGTAGGTAATATCATCTCCCTATTACAGATGAGAATGTTGCACTCAACAAGTCCACACTTCATGTAAGTATTTGAGTTGGGGTTCAAATCTAGTCTAACTTAGATCTGTTTGTCTTCAAAGCTTATGCTCATTACTATTACAATATACTACGCATGAACTTAGGTAGTCAGAAAGAGTGTGGGAGAACTTGTCAGAAGGTGATGTGAATTCATTTTAGATCTGTCAAGTTTGAGGGAATGGTGGAAAAAGAAACAGGTCATGGCCTTAAGGCATTATAGTTGAGGGCCTAGCTGAGGGCATTTAGGTATCTGTTGTGGTCTGAATGTATGTGTTCCACCAAAACTCACATCAAAACACAAGACCCAATATGTTAGTATTAAGAGGTGTGGCCTTTGGTAGGTGATTAAGTCATGCGAGTGGAGCCCTCATAATGCAACTGGCGACATTATGAAGGGGCTGGAGGGACTAGGTAGGCCCTTTTGCCTTTCTATCTCTACTGCCATGTGAGGACACAACATTTCCCTTCTGGAAGATTCAGCAACAAGGTGCCATCTTGGAAGAAGAGACCAGTCCCTCACTAGATGCCAAACCTGCCGTTGCCTTGATCTTGGATTTCCCGGCCTTTAGAGCTGTGAAAAATACACTTCTGTTATTTATAAATCACTCAGTCTCAGGTCTTGTGTTCTAGCAGCACAAACAGACTAAGCCAGTATCCTTTACTTAGATGCAAAACTTGGGGGCCAAGAGGAAGAGCACACATTTAGAGGGAAAAGGCAATTGCTGTACTTCACTTCTGAAATGAAAATTCAAGCCATCTGAGGCATCACAAAACACTGTATTTATATGAAGTGTCCGCTGAACTAAACTCCACGAAGGCAGCTGCAACTGGGTATCTGAAAGCTCTCATCTGCCTGCTGAAGGGACAAAGAAAACTGAAGCAAGCAAAAGGCAGAGCTTGAAGACAATCTGAGGCAGCTGCCTCCTTTTCCTATGTCCATGAGTATAAATATCTTGCACCACGGAGGAAGAGAATTGTAGTAGAAGTAGAGAGGGGAAAGAATTCTCCCAGGAACGCACCAAAATAGAATGGCAAATTTCAGGAGTAACCAGATTGACCAGAATGGAGAAGAGTGAAGTAAAATGCTCTCGGAAGTATTTTAAAGGAGAAAACAAATCGTCATAGGCTAACTAGCATCTCTGTTTTTCATATGTTTATGTTAAATATTATTTATGCAAGGAAGGAACTATGTTTAAAGTTTTATAGCTATTATAGAATTAAAGAGCTTCAAGGCAACATGTAGCAGTTGTTCCCAAACATTGGTGGAAATTAGAACCACTTAGGGCGCATGTTAAAAATGTAAGTAACATAATCTCAGCACTTTGGGAAGCCGAGGCGGGTAGATCACGAGGTCAAGAGATCGAGACCATCCTGGTCAACATGGTGAAACCCCGTCTCTACTAAAAATACAAAAAATTAGCTGGGCGTGGTGGCACATGCCTGTAATCCCAGCTACTCAGGAGGCTGACGCAGGAGAATTGCCTGAACCCAGGAGGCGGAGGTTGCAGTGAGCCGAGATCACGCCATTGCACTCCAGACTGGGTAACAAGAGCGAAACTCCGTCTCAAAAAAAAAAAAAAAAAAAAAAAAAGTAAGTAACAAATCTAATAATTCCTTCTACATTTATCAGTAGACGTACTTCTGTAATGAAGAGCTTTCTCCAATATACAGTTGTTTTTGCTGCTGTTGTTTTTACATTTCACTTTAACATAGATTCTTCCTTACTGTGCCATAATTCATGACTATCATTATTCTGTTTGTTGTTTAGATATCCAAAATTTGGCCAGTATGAGCCTCTTTAAGCTGACTCTTGTGTTCTTTTGACAGGTCCCTGTTGTTCTTAAGTAACTTTTTGTTTGTTTGTCTTTTGCTTTCTGGCAGGATCAACTTATATTTTACCTGCCTAGTTCTGGGATCAGCCATTCCTTTAAGGATCCCTGATGCCTTTTAGTAAGAAACCAAGGTCTGGAAACCATGTAAGCTTATTGCTACTAAGGAAGATGGATAGCATTGATATTCATTCCACCAATTCAAACCCAACACCGTAAGGTACTTCCTTACCTTTCCTTATTCACATTTGTATTTCCCAATAAGTGAGAAATTTGGTCTTTAAAAATGTCATCAGATATATTCATCTTTCTGTGTTCTATCATATAAAAGGAAATTGTTTCCAAATTATTGTTTCAATAGCAATACCAACAACAAAACTACGGAACAAGTTCAAAATTTATTTGCAGTTGGTTTTGTTTTTAGTATACATCCCAGTAAAAGTGCACAAAGTACCATACAGATGCTTGATCCAATCTACCACCTAAATACAGGCAGGCAGGAACCTCCAGACTATGGAACATTCAATAAAACAAGTGACCTGGGTTCTTCAAAAATGTCCAGTTATGGAAGACAAGAAACAGGGTTGAATTGCTCTAAATGAAAGAAAACTAAAGAGATATGAAAGACAAATAACAGGTAAAAATCTTAGATTAAATTATCAAAGGGGAACTACAAGGACTTTTGTATGCGATGAAGAAATTGAAGTATAGATTATATTTGATCATATAATTGCATCAATGTGAATCAAATTCCTTGAGTATGATAATGATATTGTGGTTGTGAAATGGCTTGGCTCTTAGAATACATGTGCTGATGTGTTTAGGGGGTGACATGATGTCTATAACTTACTTTCAAATGGAGAAAGAAAACAACGCTCTAGGAAATGTGGCCAACCATAAACTAACTTAAATATAGAGACAAAAACAGAGAGAGGGCATAACAGCAAGGGAAAGAGATACAAATGTGGCAAAATTAGCAATAGGAAAATCTAGTGATAGATAAATGGGTTTATGCTGTATGATTCAACTTTTTTGTAGGCTTTATATATTTTTCAAATAGTGTTGGGGACAATAATATAGAAACCTGAGCTTCACCCCAAAACATTCTGATGATTGTAATCTTAGTGTCTGAAAACGTACATTTTATCAACAGGATTCTGATGCAGATAAGATAGCATTTTAAGAAAGACTGAGTAGAGTTATAGAAACTCAAGGCTAAAGACTCTTCAAGGTCATATATCCTTGGCTAAAGAAACAATTTCTTTTGCCAAACCAACACTTAACTTCCTCTACCGAGGAATCAGTGGTTCTATAGAGATCAGTCAAACCCAAGAACATAGAAGGTACTCAACAAATATTTAATAAATGGTTGGGCATGCTGTCTCATGTCTGTAATCCCAGCATTTTGAGAGGCCAAGGCTGGTCTTGAGGTCAGAAGTTCAAGACCAGTCTGGACAACATAGCAAAACCCTGTCTCTACCAAAATAAATAAATAAACAAATAAATAAACATTAGCTGGGTGTGGTGGCACAAGCCTGTAGTCCAAGCTACTTGGGAGGCTGAGTGGAAAGGATCACTTGAGCCCAAGAAGCCCAGGCTGCAGTGAGTCAGGATCACACCTCTGCACTCCAGCGTGGGTGACAGAGTGAGACCCTGTCTCTTAAAAGGAAATTATAATTGCTGGATAATTGTGAATGCTTAGTAGGGTAGAAAAAGAAAAAGGAACTGATTTAGTGCCCCATGATTGTGACCCAGGTATTTTCAGATACTTACACTGTTGTATTCTTTCCAAGAAACCACTAAGATATAGAATGATAATTTATTTTTATGTATAATAAAACTGAGTTTAAATAACCATGAAGTCAAACTACCTAGATATAAATTCCAGTTACTAAATTTATTGACTCTGTGATACTAGGGAAAGTAATCTTTTTAAGCTTCCATTTACTAAGCTTTAAAATAGTATTTGCAAATTATTTTTATCTCATAGGATTATTTTAAAGAATAAATAAAATCATGCATGTAAGACACTTGACACAGGATTCACCTAGAGTAAGTGATCAATAAATGTTAGCTAGTCTTACTAGGTTTGAGAGCATTGAGCTAGTTAGTGGTAAGCAACCTAGTTAAAGTAAATAGCTTAAGACAAGTGAAAAGATCATTTTCTCTATATGAAGTTAAAATAATAGTGTACTGAATATAAATTCACATTGAATTATTTAGTTGTTTCTTTTCTCCCTTTTTCCTTGGCTTCTTCTCTCTTTCCTAAAACAAACTGAATTTTTTATCTTAAGAGATTGTTAAAATTTCTTTTTCTTTTCTTTTCTTTTTTTTTTGGAGACGAGTCTCACTCTATCACCCAGGCTGGAATCAGGCGACATGATCTTGCCTCACTGCAACCTCCACCTCCCGGGTTCAAGTGATTCTCCTGCCTCAGCCTCCCTAGTAGCTGGGACTACAGGTGCATGCCACCATGCCTGGCTAATTTTTTGTATTTTTACTAGAGATGGGGTTTCACCGTGTTAGTCAGGATGGTCTTGATATCCCGACCTCATGATCTGCCCACCTCAGCCTCCCAGAGAGCTGGGATTACAAGAGTGAGCCACCATGCCTGGCCCACATTGCTAAAATTTCAATGTGTACAGGATGCTTAAGCTTCATAGAAAAATACAAGGATTGGCAAACTTTTCTCCATGGACTAGCTACTTGATTTCATAAAGTTTTATTGGAACACAACCACACACATTCATTTACATATTGTCTGTGGCTACCATTCATGCTACAATGGCAGGCAGAGTTGAGTCATCCTGAGACCGTCAAGCCTGCAAAGCTTAAAATATTTCCAACTTGACCATTTACAAGAAAAGAATAACACCTGCTCCAGTGTCTTAAAATGCTTAGAAGACTGGAGCGACTTTAAAAGCAGGGAAAACTGGGAGTTAGGGTAAGGGGCGCCAGTCTGGCAAATACAGTCATGTGTCACTTAACGATAAGGATATGTACTAAGAGATGCATTGTTAGGCAATTTGTTGTGCAAACAGCATAGAGTGTACTTAAACAAATCTAGATGCTGTAGCGTACCACACACCGAGGTTATGGACTAACTCCTAGACTACAAACCTGTATAGCATGTTAGACAATTACAAGGCAATTGTATGGGATCACTGTCATATATGTGGTCCTTCCTTGACTGAAACGTCATTCGGTGGCTCATAATTGCAGTAGGAATTCCAGTCTATGGTGGCTATCATTATTATAAACAAAGGAAACGAAAAAGAGAATCTGAACCAACCTTAGAGAGGGCCTGCAATGAGCCAGTTTGCCATGTTTTCTCATACAAGCCTCACATCGACTCTGTATAGCAGAAGTCATCCAGATTCATAAATGGAGACTTGGAACACAGAGACATGAAGAAACCTGCCCAAGGTCACATGAACTGTAGTGGAAAGATTGGAATTCAGACTTAAGTTTGACAGAGTCCACATCTCAACCCTTTTCCACTGAGTTTCAGTGAATTGAAACTCAAATTTTACATTTCTGGTTCTCTGAGTGAGGGCCTTTAGAATTATGTTTAAAGGGAAGCCCTCAAGAGGATTAACTTCTCTTCTGAAGGGTGAGTCTGGCAGCCTTACATGGCTATGCTTTGAATTCTGTCCCATAGGCTTCCTGAAAGGTGAAAAACTGTGTCTGTTCCTTTTAGTCACCAACACCAATGCCCCCAAGTCACATCCGTGTTAGAATGCAGTAGAAATTTCAGTAAGATTGCAAAACCTTTTACTGTCTTTTATTTTCTTTACAGAAAGTTAACCAACTGAAAAATTTGTTTGGAGATACTGGGGACCCTTCCCTTCTTACCCCTCTCTTTCTCCTTTTTTTTTTTTTATTCTCTTTCTTTCTTTTTTTTTTTTAAAGGGAGCATTTTGTTTTGTGTTTTCTACAATAGAATCCACTTAGAGTGAACTTAGATTTTGTCACAAAACGTTCTTTAAAACCAGTGAGTTCTGAAATTCTTTCAAGGCTAAAATTACTATGATTCTTTTTTGGCAAATGTGGAAGCTTGTACTGAAGTAGAATGATGGTAGGTATATATTATATTTATATATATCACGTGGATAATTATATCAGAGTGTTATTTATTTATTATTTATTTATTTTTATTTTTTGAGACAGTGTCTCATTCTGTCACCCAGGCCAGAGTACAGTGGCATGATCACGGCTCACTGCAGTCTCTACCTCCTGGGCTCAAGCGATCCTCCCACTCAGCCTCTTGAGTAGCTAGGACCATAGGTGCATGCCACCATGCCCAGCTAATTTTTGTATTTTTTGTATAGTTGGGGTTTTGCCAGGTTGCCCAGGCTGGTCTTAAACTTCTGGAATCAAGCAATTCGCTTACCCTAGCCTCCCAAAGTGCTGAGATTACAGGCATGAGCCACTGCACCCTGCCAGAATGTTTATTCTTTACCTTCAGAAGGAAATAGGTCCTCTTTCAATTTTCTTGAAACAATCTTCCCTCTAGCCTTCTATTCGGTTTTCCAAATTTTGATAGAGTCATAACTATAGAAGACATATATCTCTATTACAAGAAAACAATGCAAGTACCATAATAAATGGTCTCATGTTTGGAGAATAATCAGAAATAGTGAGAGATGTGCCAAACCAGGGAACACAAACTTCATGTAAAGGGGCAGCCAAATATATTTTTAAATGATTTTTTAAAATTGGCTCAAACTGTTTAAAATATCATTCAGCCCCACAAATAAAATAAAAGGCAAGCAAACCAAAAAGACTCTTGCAGGCTAGGTTTGGTCTTCAGATCATGAATCTGTATCTCCCAGTTTAAGTGAGTGAATTGGAGGTCTGGATTTCTATATGCGACTCCAGGCTGTTTGCATAGGGCAAGTCTAGCCTCAACACCGTGATCTAGTTTGATAGAGTGACGTCCCTGAGTTCCAAGGACCACCCACCCCTGCTCATACAATTAATGCAACCCTGCAAAGGCAGTTTCTTGGCAGTGAGCCAACTGGACTTCCTTCTGCTTGATCGCATGCTCCATTGACCTGCACCAGCCCTCAAATGCTCAGTAGAAATAAGGAGGGCAGACATTTTGTTTTCTGCTGTATGAGTCCACGTAAGACGAACTGCTTTTATATTAGGTTCTTTCAAACCGGCAAGGAACAACAATCAGATAGTAATTTTCCACCTTTTTCTGAACTCCCAGTTGTCAGGTGACAAACACTTCCACAGACTAGCAATAGAATCAAGTGTAAAGAAACCAAAACAACATCATGGAAAAAGTTTTAAAAATGGTACTTGGATAGAGATGAAGTTTAGGTTTATATTAATCTGTAGGGATGCTGGAACTCTCTTGGTATGGTTTGGCTGTGTCCCTGCCCAAATCTCATCTTGAATAGTAGCTTCCACCATTCCCATGTGTCATAGGAGAGACCTGGTAGATGTTAACTGAATCATGGAGGCAAGTCTTTCCTGTGCTGTTCTTGAGATAGTGAGTAAGTCTCAAGAGAGCTGATAGTTTTACGCAGGGGAGTTTCCCTGCACAAACTTGCTCTTGTCTGCCACCATGAAAGATATGGTTTTGTTCCCCACTCTTGTTCCGCAATGATTGTGAGGCCTCCCCAGCCACGTGGAACTGTGAGTTAATTAAACCTCTTTTTCTTTATAAATTACCCAGTCTCAGGCATGTCCTTATCAGCAGGATGAAAAGGGACTAATACATCTTTGCACTTTTATTTTCTATAAATATAATCAACCCAGAGAAAAACATTTCTGGGTAAGCACCTCGCTTTGCTCTCATAAATGTTCCTAATATTTTAGAAATTAGCTTTAGCCATAACAGGCTTAACACAGGTGCAGGGGTAGAGTTTGAGAAGCCAGAAGACCTGGCTTGTAGTAGCCTTGGGAAGTACAGCCTGACCTCTGGTCATCCTGGAGGGGATGAGATTATGTCCGCATTTCAAGGCTTCAAGTCCTAACAATGCTGGGAACTGGGAAGTTTCCAGGAGAAACAGCCTGCCTCTTTCTTCCTCTCCTAGGTAATAACAAGAAGTGTAAGTTATCCAGCTGTTCTCTGGTCTTTTGTTTTTATATTATACTAATATCTGTTTGAAAATGTTTTCATTTCAAATAGTAATATGATGTTGGCCATTGATTCTTAACACACCTTGGAAAGTAGGCAGGTTAGGTGGTTTTCTAATGAGGACACAAAAGCTTAGCAAGGTGTGAGACTTTACCAAGAATACTATAATTCAGTTTTTCTGAGTCAAATTTCCGTGGTTTTTTTTTTTTTTTTTTTTTTTTTTTTTCCTTCAGTGTCTGGAGAGTCACCATTATACACAATATTGCACCAATTCTGTTGAGGCCTTCAACTTTTAAACCTGATTCATAGGTCCCTCATGATTCTAACCTCAATGTTATGTAAACACTCCAGTACTTTCAGAAACAATTATTGACAGCCTAGAAATAGCCTATGCTAGACACTTTTCTGGGATTAAAAAATAGGACTCAGTTTCTGTTGTTAAGAAATGAGCAATTTGCATTTTAGAAGAAAACAATTAGGTGAAATTCCCAGAAAATAGAGGTAAAATGAAGAAAATCGGTCTCGGCATGGGTCAAACAGAGAACTAAGTACTTTAAATATGTCATCTGATGTAATCCTTGCAGCAACTCTCCAAGGCCACTGTGATTATTTGCCTGACAGTGGAAGAATCTATTGAGTAACTTGCCCTAATGACAGAGCTGGGATTCAACCCCACTTCTACCAGAGGTCAAAGTTCTGGAGAGTGTCACTGTGCCATTCTGACTCACCGAACACACACAGAAGCCCATTGTGCTGGGGACTGAACACTTAAATGCCCAGGACAATGTGGAAGTTGGGCGTTCTCAGAGAAGGGCAGGACCAGAGGAGTGAGCTATTGAGTTAGAGCTTGAAAGCAATGGTGGGCATGGATTGGTGCAGACTGGGTGGTGGTGGGGAGGTCAAGAATGGATTGGAAAAGCATGAGGAATCATGGCAGAATAGGTTGGTGCTGTGTAATGCAGTTACTCTCAGAGGGCAGATGGCTTATCTGGTAGAGATCTATACGGATAGCACAGTGGTGAGCTCTTGAGGCTGGATTTATAACTGTGCTCTTTGTTCTGAAGGAGAATGTGTTGCTTTTGCCAAATGCCCTCATTTCCTGAGATCAGGTACTTCCTGGAGTAGGAGAAAAGCAAGGTTTCACAAGAACTATGAGAGGACAGTGAAGGGGCTCAGCTGGGTAAGGAAGAGTGAGTTGAACCACGCCTTTTCTTGAGAATTGTGAAGGCAAGTTTAAAGGGCTTCTTGAGGATATTACACATACTTGTTTCAAAACTCAGAGCTTTGTACACATTCTTGAAAGAGTGATTCAAATTTTGTACGTTTCAGAATCATAGCCCACAGATACATTTTTCTTGATTTGGCATACTTTGAAAAACTGGGAAATTTCATGTAAAAATTGATTTTTCAGTTTCTCTTGAAAAAAAAATCAGATGCTTATGAACACTGAGTCTCTATTCACTTATAATAATAGCTATATGTATGCATTGCCTACTATGTTCCAGGTACTGTTTTGATGATATTAGTTTTCTTAACAATTGCATACAGTAGGACTGATGGTTGTCCGAATTTTTCAGATTGGTAAACTGAGACAGAGGGAGCAGACTAACTCAACTGAAGTGATTGAGCTGGGATTTGAACCCAGGTAGTGTGGCCCTAACATCCAAGCATTCATCAAGAATTGTACTCCCTTTCATGCCAGTTTGCAGCTAGAGCTGACCTGCTCTTTTGTATGTCACCAATTTTTAAATTGGCCTTTAAAATTAGCCACAGGCTGTTCTTTACTCATCCCATAGAGAGGTGAAGGTCCATGCTCCCTCCTGGTCAGAAAAGAAGATCTAAGGAGAAACCTTAGTGGCACTACCATAAAAGCATCTTAAAGATGCCCCAAGAAGGTCAGAGAGAAAATTAAGTGACATTCATATATATTCATCCATTCAGGCATTCAATTAGTTAGTCAATCATTCAATAAACATTAAGCATTTCTTCAGGCACAGAAACTGGGCCAGTCCCTCATTAATATATAAGTACATAAGATACGGTCCTCTCCTTCCAAAAGTGCTCCCAAAGGACCCTCCATGAAACTTCTGCCTTTGAAAGCTGTTGCTAAGGGGAAGGAGTAAAGAACTACTACTCTACTACTACTGCTACTGGTAGGACTACTAATACTATTAACAATAATATGCAATAGCCATAAACATAATTATACAGCCCTTCACAGTTTATAAAATATTTTCACAATATACTATCTCATTTGGTCTCCACAATAACTCAGAAGCAGAAAGGACAAATCTTTTCTCATTCACAGATGAAGAAGGAGAAGATGAGAGAATTTATGCTCAAAGTCTTAAATTCCAGTGCCAAAGTGTGACACTAGCAGGTGGCGGAGCTGAAGCTGGTTTTCTGAACTCTACTTTCTCTGTTATAGCCTCAGTATTTTGGAGCTGCAGTTGGCGCTGAGAGGTGACTCCCATCTTGCGAGCTATGGATGGCCCCAGGCCTGGGAGACCTTATTTCCTGGAGCACTTTGGCCCTCTCAACCTTTCCCAAAGGGATTCAACTCTGACGTGGGCTGAAGGCAAGATGGTAGGACTTGTTGGGCTTTCTGTGTGGTACCCACTAAAAAAGAAACATTTCTCTCCAGAGTGTGTTGTGCTATTGGAAACGCAGGACCTTTGGGTGAGGACTTGTGGTAGTTTAGAGAGGCCTAGAGCCACATAACCGATCCTTTCACCTCATGGAGGGAAACAGTGTTGGAAAAGAGTTACAATGTTTTTTACTGTTACCTAGAGATCCTGGATTGGTGAGTCTAAATCTGCCTCCCTCAGTTCCCTCCCTGACCTATTTAGAACAGGGCATTTGGAGCCAGGACACTCAGGCCAAGAGGACAATGGAATGGCCGATGTCAGAAACCAGAAATGCAGCGGGAGTCTCTATGTGAGACTGCCCAGAGCACAGAAACCCAGCGTCCTTGAGGAAATGGCAAGATTCAAACACGAGAAAAGCATAAACCGAACACATTCCATAAAAGAAGAAATCGAAGTGATAATGAATTTCCAGAAAGGTTCTCAGCTTCATTTGTAATAAAAATTAACACAATAAAAGCATTATTTTTCATCTCTTAGGTTGGCAACCATTTAAGAAGTTTGAAAACATCCAATCTTAAAGATAGTGTGGGGAGATAGAACTCCAGTTCCCTAATCAGTGGACTGCACACTTTTCGGAGAGCTTTATAGCACCATTTATGATGTATGTACACTTTGACCCAGCTGCTCTATTTTAGGGAATTTTTCTGACAGATGTACTCACACAAGTGCACAAAGATACAGTGCAAGGAAGTACATTGTAACAAATTTTTAATAATAGTAAGAAAATGGAAACAGTAAGATGCCTATGGTATTTCCTAATACCAGGCAAACATTTTTAAAAATGTCCAAATGATATTAAGCAAAGAAAGCAAGTAGTAGAATAGTACATATGCTAGGAACTTTTTTGGTGTAAAACAACAGAAAGACATAGCTCACTCAAAGGATTTCTCTGTTTCTCTCCTCATGTCCCTGTATGATTCTCTGTCGATGAAACATATCTGAAAGGGTACATGTGCAAGAGTGAATGATGGTTGCCAGTGGCAGTGAGAGTGGGAAGACCAGTGTAGGAAGGAGTCTTAGTTTTTGCTTTGTTAACTTATACCCAACTTGAATATTTTTAACAGTGAATGTTTATTTTTTTATGTTCAAACAATATTTTAAATAAACTACTAAAGGAGTAAGTTAACAAGAAAAACCGGTCAGGTGCAGTGGCTCACGCTTGTAATCCCAGCGTTTTGGGAGGCCGAGGCAGGTAGATCACCTGAGGTCAGGAGTCCAAGACCACCCTGGCCAATATGGCAAAATCCCTTCTCTACTAAAAAAGTACAAAAATTAGTCAGGTGTGGTGGCACATGCCTGTAATCCCAGCTACTTGGGAGGCTGAGGCATGAGAATCGCTTGAACCCAAGAGGTGAAGGTTACAGTGAGCCAAAATTGTGCCACTGCACTCTAGCTTGGCAACAGAATGAGACTCTCTCGAAAAACCAAACCAAACCAAACCAAAACCCTATAGTAGGAACATCAATTGTTATCAACATCAAGGCCAAATTGGCAAAGGTACTAATGATGATAACATTAATAATAATAGTACACACTTGGATAGCATCTCTTTGTACTAGATGATGTTTTATAATAAGCATGTTATGTACATTTACTTAAGACTTACAATAATCCTATGAGGTAGTTACTATTCATGTCATCTTTTTCATGGTGGGGAACTCAGGCATGAAGAGGTTAACTTGCTCCAAGACACACAGCTAGGAAGTGGTTAAGCAGGTATGGGTGAGGGAAGTCTAGAGTTTGTGTTCTTGACCTTTATCCTACCTCATCTCCTAGGTAAGATAAAGACCCCAAGTCCAGAGCTGAGCTGAGGACTGACCTGGAAATGGCAAGTAAGAGCCAGGAAATTGCTGTAACAGCCTTGGAGGTTTCTGTCCTCACATTTACCAGCCACTGGGTAGCTAATGGTATATGAGTTAAACTGCCTCAAAAAGCCAGAGAGATAATATTTCTCCCCACATGGGCTTGGCTAGTTTGATTATTGTATCAAATTAGAGTTAGACTTAAGTAGAGCCATACAGTAGGAACCTCCCTGCAAATTGCTTAAATAAGCTAAAGGTTTATCTTTATGTTTTTGCCCATGTGAAAGAAATCTAGGCCGGGTACGGTGGCTCATGCCTGTAATCCCAGAACTTTGGGAGGCCAAGGTGGGCAGATCACGAGGTCAGGAGATCGAGACCATCCTGGCTAACACGATGAAACCCCATCTCTACTAAAAATACAAAAAATCAGCCAGACATGGTGGCATGCACCTGTAGTCTCAGCTACTTGGGAGGCTGAGGTAGCAAGTAGCTGGGACTACAGGTGCATGTCTGTATCTCGGCTCACTGCAAACTCTTGAAGCCAGGAGGTGGAGGTTGCAGTGAGCCAAGGTAGCACCACGGCTCTTCAGCCTGACAACAGAGCAAGAATCTGTCTTTAAAAAAAAGGAGAAAGAGAGAAAGAAAGAAAGGAAGGAAGGAAGAAAGAAAGAAAGAAAGAATCTAGAGTAGTCCAGAGCTAACTTGGTGGCTGTATGAAATCAGAGACCAACATTCCTTCCAGCTCTCCCTCCACCATCCCTTGCATGTGCCCTTCATAGTCATGGCTGAAATGACTATTGAGAGCTTCAGCCACAGCATCCATACTCTAGGGAGAATGGGACAAAAGGAGAGGGAAGAAGAGCTTCATACCACATATCTAAATATGCCTCTTGAAAGCTACAGAACAGAAGTTCCCCTTACACGTCATTGTTTAGAACTTAATCATTTGCTCACAGATAAGGAAGCTCACAGGTAAGGATACCGGGAAAATATATTTCAGACAGTCACATACCTAGGTAACAATGTAAGGTTCTATTACTAAAGAAAAAGGGGAGAATGGATTTTAGAGTATGCAACGAGCATTTCTGCCAAAAATGACCCATTCCTGAGTGTAAAGAAAGACAGAGTTCTTATCCCATAGGTTTAAAAGGCAGAATACTATTCTGCTTATGACTTCGATCTAAGTGGCTGACAAAGGATGCTTTGAGGACAGCAGGCACCTAAGGGTGCAGAATGGGTGAGCAGATACTGAACAGACATAGGGACTCTAGGCAAGGATGGGAAGTACTGAAAAAGTAAATTCTACTCCCTTCACAATTTTTACAAGGGTCAGACTTGAGCTTTGACAGTTGTACTTTATTAGAGCCTCTCCTACAAGAAGGCTTCCATGCCACAGTTTCTACAAGGGCTTTTAACTTCTCATCTTTGGGAAACTAAAGAATGTTCTAGGATTCACTGCACTGCCATGCAGCAAGAAACTGAGGGGTCATTTTCTGAAGTCATCATTTTACTTATTATTGGTTTTCTCATCTGTACCTATAAAGGAATGTATTTCTGAGAGGGAGGTGCTGGAGAATAGTGAGGAGAAAACCAAATGGAGACCAAATGAAGTTCAAGGTTGAAACAACAAGAGGTAAAGATTTTCTAAATATTTCAGAGTAATGGCAGGGTAGACCTAGTGTAATGAGTTCTAACTGGTGTCCCATACGCTATAAAAGCTCTCTGTTCTTGATTTACTGCTAAATCTTCCTTGGGTCTTTACGTTTCATAAAGGCGATTGTAAAAGATTTTCTGGGGAGAAAATGTACCCCTTTTCTTACCACCTCATGAGCTACACCTTGACCCAATGTTTTTATGTTTATATTTGTGCTTACTTTATATCATTTATAAGAACATTCTTACTTTGAGCTAAGGGCAATCTTGAAATTATTTTCTACCTTAGAGAACATCAAAGAAAAACCAATAACTCACATTTTAATACAAAGACAGACAACAAAGATCTCAGCCATCACAATTGAGCAGAAAAACTACAGGAAAGAATCAGAAACTTGGGCATAAAATGACTTAAGACAAAGAGAGAGAATCACTGGCTCATGGGCCAAATCTGACCTGCTACCCATTGGTATACAGCCTGCTTTTCTACAGCAGAGAGTGTCTTTTACCATTTTAAATAGTTGGAAAAAATCAGAAGAAGAAGGTTTCAGGAAGACACAGGAAAATAATAGGAAATTCAAATTCACATTATCTGTAAATAAAGTAGTATTGACCACAGCAATACCTATTGATTGATGTATGGTTTATGGCTATTTATATACTGCGGCACCAGAATCAGAAGCAGTTGCAACAAAGACCACACGACCTACAGAACTCCAAATATTTATTATCTGACCTTTTATAGTAAAAGTTTGCCAAATGCCTATTTTAAGCACCAAAAAGATGCATGCCTCCATCCTCATCACTTAAAAGTTGTGTGAGCTCATACAAAATAATTTTTGAGTCTTCATTTTCCCATTGTTCTGATGCAAGTAATAGCTTATTTCACAGACCGTTGTGAGGATTCAGTGAGCTAGGTTATGTAAAGCAACTTACCGTGCATCCGGTACTACTTTGCCCAGTAGTACCTGTGACTGATGGACGGTTGTATCTAATTCTGGAGTTCAACATGCTTCAACCTAGTTGTCAGACCCCCTAAAACTCCAGCCCTGCTATGTCACATTCACTGCGATAGCCATTGGGAATACAAATATCAGTAACTTATGGTCTCCTCCCTCAAGAAACTCACGGCTCACAGTAGGGACCAGACACATAAACATGTAATTACAACATAATGTGGTAAGTAATGACTGAAATAAGCATGGGCTTCTTTGTTATCCTGACATCTGGGGGTATCCCCAAAGCTATGCAGTGCCCATTGACAACATGCTCCTCACTGTCCTCAGGCCACAGCATGTCCCTTGAAGAAATGAAAACACTGCTTATTTTCCTAACCCAGGACCAGCATTTCTCTAGTGGTAGCCAAACTGGTTGTGCCTGAGGTTTAACAAAAATCTCATAAAACTTCTTTAATTTTCATGTATAACCCCCTTTTGCTTTGTGTTCAGGCCAAAGGCCTGGTGTTGGATTAGATTTCATAAAGCTCATTGTTCCCTCCACGGTCTCTCCTGGACGTACCTTCTCATATGTATTTTTCCTTAAACATTCCTGACTCCCAAAGAGAATACATTCATGTTATTTGACTTAGTGTCCAGGTGAGAATTAAACCCAGATGAGTAGATTAGACTCTGCTGAGAACATGTAGATACGGTAGAGAAGAAAGTAGTGAATGAAATCTTGGTGTCATGGACCGATGGTGTCCTCTGCAAATGTGTATGATAAATCCTTCATGCTCAGCACCTCAGAATCTGACTGTATTTGGAGCTAGAGTCTTTAAGTGTAAGTTAAAATGATGCCATTAGAGTGATGTATAACCCAGTATAACTGGGGTCCTTAAAGGAAGAGAAAGACGCACCAGGGATGAGCAAGCACAGAGAGAAGGCCACGTGAGAACACCGCAAAAAGCTGGCCACCTGCAAGCCAAACAGAGAAACTTTAGGAGGAACCAAACCTAATTTTGGACACCTTGCCCTTGGACTTCCAGCTTCCAGAATTGTGAGACAGTAAATTTCTATGACTTACGGCCCCCAGTCTGTGGTAGTTTGTTACAGCAGCCCTGGCATATATGTGGAGAACATCGATGTTAAAGAAACGGATGTTAAGGAGGACAGAGGGTGGTGTGAGGGCAAAGCCTCCTTCTCCCAGATTCATATTTCTCCACTGAGAGACTTGCAGGACTTCCGTTAGAGTAACAAGCCTGACCTCTCATTGCCCTGTCAATTAGAGGCCAGAGGAGTTGCTTATCAATTTGGCGCCTTTGAAAGGAGAAACTGTCCTTTCCCAAGCTGGGAAGGCTCAATCCTTTCTTCCTCATCCCGTTTGGCATCTGCCTCCCTATAAAGAACTCTTTGAGAAGCAATTAAAAGTTTTCTGCCCCCATAAAGAGGCCTATGAGGGTTCACCACTGCCTGCAACTCAGGAAACATGTCTACTCCCAAGTTTCAGTTTTAGCAAATTTATCATTGTTGCACAACTAAACCACATCTCCGATATAGCTTTTACCAATAATAGAGCTTACATTTTTATCTCCACTTGCCTGATTTTCCTGTCTGTCTTCCAGTTGCAGGAAAAGAAGGTATTATTTATTGGGCACCCTACAAACCCACAACAGGAGGAAACGCAGTTTTCAAAGGACACTTAGAGTTTGCATCCATAAAAATAGGAAGCAAGCCAGGAGGGCAGGTCTTAAAGTTACTAAGAGCGACAGCCTCAGCAGTGGTCAACGGCATTTCGTCTTGACAAAGAGGTCAAGGAAGAGAAAGACTGAGAAAGTGTTCCCTGGACTTAGCAACTAGGAGGGGATTGGTTACCTTGGCAACAGACAAGGTAGGGTTTTGTGGGTAGGGTGGGAAGTGCCACATTGCAGCGTGCTGAAGAGGGAGTAGAGATGGGAGACTGATTCCTCTTAAAAGAAATCTGAGGGGGGAAGAGGAGTAACTGGATAATAGACAGAAGGAACTTGAATTTGAAGAATTAATTGTTGCTTATTTTAGTGTAAAAGACTCAAGCTTGCTTACATATGGAGGGAAGAGAGTGAGGAGAGAGATAAGTTGGAGATACGAGGTAGAGAATACCATTGATGGATGGGGATTCTAGAAGAAGCAAGATGGACCCTATGGCAGATTGCATTATCATGCAAAATTATTCACTCTCTCTTCCCTGTAGAAGGATGATACATCTCCATCCCATTGACTTGGGGCATGGCCATTTGACATGCTTTACTCAGAAGAATATGAGTGGACCTGACATACATCATTGATTCTCTTATTCTTCCCTTTTACCATGAAGCAGATGTGCTCTACTTGGGGTCTGCTTTCTCTGCCTGCATCCTGCAATGAAAAGACTTGTGGAGTAGAGCTGTAATCTACAGCAAGTCATAGTTGGCCCACCAATGACACACGCACAGTGGAGAAGTACATCTTTAAAACTGTAAGTCACTAAGATTTTGGGGTTTGATATTATAGCAAAGCTAACTAGTACAGATCCCCAAAATAGCAGACCTTGCTTTCAAAAAGGGGGAATCACAACCAGAGGAAAGGTTAAAAAGAAAGAAACAAACACAAGAACAAGAAGGGGGGAAACATTTCTTATATGGAAGAGGGATTGAAGGAGGGGAGGAGAGTAACGAGTGAAGATCACTTTTTAGAGGGTGGAGACAAAAATTGAGTCCTGTCAACCTGAGGACATGTTGAAGGCATCAGAGCCTCACCCACACTCTGATCTGATCTTTCCATGTATTTTTCTCTACATGGAAGCTGATTTTGCAGGAGTTTTTGGCTTAGCAGTCATCTGCAGATTCTTTCCATTTTAAAATTGGAAGAAGATGTAGCAGTTTTGCCGTCAAAGTGCGTCATGCAGAAGTGGAAAGAAAATAGGCCCACAAGCTTTCTGCTTGTTAAAGGTGTTTGAAATGTCTGAGATTGCATCTTGCTAGTCTGAGGCACGCACCACTGAAGGTTCACACCGTAACAAGGTCTGTTTCTTTTACATTGAGATAGTTGCCACATCGATAGACCAAATTAGGTAGGCATCCCGAGAAAATGATGGAGATAGCTTAAATTCGGTATACCTTAGGAAAGGTGGGTCAATATAAATCTTGTTGAATATTCATTCACTCATTCATTGATTCATTTATACAATCTGTATTTGTTGAGCCAAGTATTACATTAGCTATTAGAGATAGAGTAAAAAACAAAGAAGCCACTGTCTAAATCTGTGGTTTCTTACAGTTCTTCTTTAAGCTTAATTGGTTAAACCACCCGTTTATACTTTCTTCTCCCTGTATTTTCTCTTCTTACCTCTCTACCATATCTTGCTTCCTGTATCTGGTAGAAGCCAGAGGCTTAGCAAAAGCAACCTCAAGTCAATAACTGTTTGCCTTTTGTGAAATCCTATGAGTATTTAAAAAAAGATGATGTCCCAGAGGGACAGATGAAAGAGGGAAGTCTTTGAGGGCAAAGAAATTGAGGGAAATTCCTATGGAAGGAAAAGAGGAGAAAGATTTATGTGTTCCCAGGCTAGTATAGATATGTATACTATATACTTCAATGTGGCACCCCTGAAGAGGATACAGAACTCAGAAGTTAAGTCTATGATGAGTGCCTAGGGAGGTGGGGCCTGTATCATGAATGTACCCTGCCTTAGAAAGTGTTTCCTGGCTGGGCGCAGTGGCTCATGTCTGTAATCTCAGCACTTTGGGAGGCCGAGACAGGCAAATCACAAGGTCAGGTGTTCGAGCCCAGCCCGGCCATCATGGTAAAACTCCATCTTTACTAAAATAATACCAAAAAAATTAGCTAGGTCTAGTAACAGGTGCCTGTAATACTAGCTATGGGAAGCTAAGGCAGTAGAATTGCTTGAACTTGGGAGGCGGAAGTTGCAGTGAGCTGAGATTGTGCCACTGCACTCCCACCCGTGTGACAGAATGAGACTCCATCTCAAAAAAAAAAAAAAAAAAAAAAAAGAAAAGAAAAGAAAAGAAAAAGAAAAAGAGTTTCCTGATGCTTGAGTGGCACAAGAGTTAACAACCATGAGAGGCTGGAGGACTACTGTGGCTTGGGTTCTGAGATATCAGTGGTCATCACATACAGTAAAAATTACAAGGTCATATATATATGTGTATATGTGTGTGTGTGTGTGTGTGTGTATAAATATATATATGTATTTTAAAGATATTATTTACATATTTTATACGCTGGTGCAAACCTGGGAGACAGAAGACCCATATGATGCCTGAGATTGAATATTCTGCCAGCCTGGTAGGATGGGGTAGAAAGTCAGAGTTAAATTGAATAAAAACAAAGGGAAGTGATATTTCTTGCAGTTTTTAGTTTATGCATTCCACATGATGTGACTTTTCTTTCTCAGCACCCCACTCTTCTGACCAGATATAAGGTTACTCTTTAGAGTCTCAATAACTTTCCAAAGCTCCTAACCACCATGAATTTCCCTCTTCTTTAGGGAGTATGACAGCCTTAGCTGTGGCATCCCCAGAACTATGGAAACCTATGCTCATTTCATTCAGAAGGATTCATACTCCTCAAAGGCAGAGTGCTCAAAACAGTACAGTTTTCTGGGCCTAACACCTTATGTTTTTGTGGGTACAATTTAGAATTGGCTAAGAAGGCCAAGAGGCCAAAATTGGAATGATTCTCCCAAGGCCAGAAGGGGGAGAAATCAAGATCTAGAGTAGCATCAAACATCAAGGCTAGCAAAGCTACATTTGACTTCTGTCCAAAAGGCAGAAGATCCAAACAAGGCAGGAGATCAAAGGGCAGAAGCCAAAAGCCAACCAGACTGAAATGGAAGAAGTTTAGGAATAAGTTGTAGAAGGACCCAGAACACTGCTTCTCAAGAAGCTCCCAGTGTTTGACAGAGGGGGGCTATTTTCCATTTTTCTTGTTGACTACACTTCTTATTTACTTTATTTAATAAAGGTTTAATAAAAATTAATAAGCCAAAAATACTAAAGAAAATCATTTCATTTGATGCCCCTCACTGCACCAAAACTGAGAAAAGATAATTATTATTTATCTTTCAGTAGCAGGTTACACCATCTCAGTCCAAGAACACCACCACTGAGAGAGAAATCATTTGAAAGCAACTGTCCTTCACTGTTATGGAATCCTCCATGGCTCTTCTGCTTCATTCTGTGTTTCTTGATGGGTGTGGTATTAAGTTATTTGGCAAGAACTGTATTAGGCACAGAAGGTACAGAAGTGAGAAGCCCATAGTCTAGAGTGCTACTCAACAAAAATATATAAATACATAGTGCAACTCCCAGTGGGAGTCACATGAAACAGATGAGATTAATTGTAATAATACATTTTTATCTGTATATTTATGATTTACCTCAATGTATCAAAACCATTATTTTTTATTTGTACACTTTTTTACATGACTGAAATACTAAAGTGTAAAATACGTCCATGTGTGTCTTTGGAACCTTAATTCCCACCACCTCCCTCAATACACTTATCACTCCAATTCTATTGAAATTACACAGTTCCCTCAAACTGCCGTTAGAGTTCATGCCTCTGCTGGGACTCCCTTGTTCTTGCTGTGGAGAGAGCTACTCATGTTTCAATCTTGGTGCACACATCTTTTCTGGAAGTCTTCTCAGAGCTTCCTAAGTGGAGCTGATGACCCCTTTCTTTCTGCCATCAGGGCACTTGAAAGAGTGGTCTGTCACTGCACCTGTTACACTGCTTTATAACTGCAGGTTCACATCTGCCTTTCTTCAGACCTGGGACTACTGAGAGCAGAGGCCATGTCACATTCACCTCTTCCTTACTCATCAGTAATACAATTTGTAGGGGTAATGAACATCCAAGTCTTAAATTGTAGCATACCTGAAGCCCCCTAAAACACTTCTAACTACCTTCCTTGATGGCAGAGAGTTTCTTTGTCCAGCTATTATAAATTCCTTATTTAGACATAGTGGCTAAATTATGGATAATAGGAGCATATAAAAATGCATAAACCAACCTGTTTTATTTTCAAAGTTAAGAAATAAGACTGCTTTAGAAGCCGGATTCTCAGCATTGTATATCATCAGACTTTCAAAAATTTCAGTTAGATTCATTCTATGTATGAACCAGACAGAGTAGCCTGGGATAGAATCTGGTTGAAAATAATCATTTAGGTGCTTTTCAGTGCTCTCTTAGCTCTTCTGACTCTGGGGTGCCATTTTACTGAATGAGTATTTCAGTTTATTCAAGGGTACCTTGCCCTCAAAAGAAGTAACCCAGAATCACCAAATATTTCCAACTAGTGAGTTGTTCAGATATCAGGCCACCTATTACGGAACAAAGGCTTCAAAACTAATTTTTTTAAAAAAGGCATTTGAATTAAATTAATTGCTGTAATATTGTTTGAGAATAACTCACTTTTCAGACAGGTGCCATGAACATTTTATTTTTAGATTTAAGGCTTATAAGAGCTGTAGTATACTTGGTGCTCTGTTTTCATAGATTTTTCATAGATCTCTCTGTTTTCTTAGCTGACAGGGCTACTAAGGTTGATTTCTAAATAGTTTTGCTTGTATAAGAAAAATTTATAAAAAAATAATTTTATTCCTTGAGGAAAAAATTAAAGTCATTTCAAATGCCCTGTCAAACATCTGATATCCAAAAAACACAGCATGGGTAAAATATAATTTAGGAAAAATGTCAAAGAATATTTGGATAACATTACAGAGAACATAATATTTTCTCTTTGCATATTACAGAAAAGAGCCTGAGAGAAATCTTCTTTTCATTACCATTCAGATTGCTAAATGCTTATGTTCAATAAGTCTGCTTTTGATATTGTTTTTGAATTTATGTTTTTATTAGATGACCACAAGTGCAATAACTGCTTTTATTAGATTGGTGCAAAGTTATTGCACTTCTGGCCATTCCTTTTAATGGCAATGACCACCATTACTTGTGCACCAACCTAATATGAGCCAGGTTTTATTTAAACATGAAAAACACAAACAACTCTTTCCCATCTATATAAATAGAATAGAAATGGCATAAAGCGGTATTCATAGGTCAGGTGTTGAGAATGGACTACTTCAATAAGGTCTACTCTGCTGAGAAATATGGAAATATTTCCCGTATATTCAGAAACAATGATATGGAGACAATGAGAATAAGCAACATTCTATTTTCAGGAGGGACACAGCATTGCCAAAATGCTCTCCTTCATTGCAGTGAATTTTCATTACTATTTTAACAGTAAAAGTGTATATTTCTTGCCTATGAAGTTTGAACTTGTGATTTGATAAAGAGGATACCTAGGTATGTTGTTTCTAGTCATTAAATGCAAAGGCAAATTGTTCTTTCCTGGCAGGTGGGCCAATTAGCATATTTAAAAGGAGCTATCATTATGATAACAAAAAATAATCCCGGGTCTCCTGATGAATAAAGATCTCAAAAAGCACTTCGAAAAAATGGACTAATTAATATGACTCAGAATGCTCAAATAAAAATATGTTCTCTGCTCTTAGACCTCTAGCTTAACAGAAGTACATTGGGAAACAAAAAAGGATCAATAGGAAAATTATATTTCCCCTTTGCCGGTTGTCAGTCAGTTGCAATATAGCTTTGGAATGGCTGTGTGTGTCAGAAAGAAGATCACCTATATTTTACTATGAAAAACATATTTTTAAAAATAATAGTTGCACTTTTGTATCTGGAAACATCACAGAACAGACAACCTGAACCTCTCCTAGCAAAAACACCCTGTAGTGCTAGTTGTATCTTTTGAAAGCATAACTTAGATTATCAGTAAGTAAGGGAAGACACTGGGGGCCCAGAGAGCTATAAAGGAGTGCGTCAGTATCATTGAACTGTGGAAGATGTAGCATGGGTGGCTTCTTGCCTTAATAACCTTGGGTGCTAGCCACAAACACTGGCTCAAAAGAAAATGGCTCGCGTGAGACAAAAGATTGTAGCTGAGACCACTGTGTAAAGCCTGGACCCCTCAAAACAAAACGAAAAAACCCTTAGAACTTTAAAAGTGTTTCTAGCTTCAGGAGGGCTAGCTCCAGTCGTGCAAATAATGCCATGAGGAATTTGCCTCGTTTTCTCTCTTTCTCAGCTCTGTCTTCCTCAGTTTTGGATTTACTCTCAGGAAGCCACTTCTAACTGACGGTTAACATGGTCACCAGAATTTTCAGGCTTACCTCACTATCACAGATAGAGATCACAATCACACAGAACATTAACTCCTTTTTCCTGAGAGTTTCAGCAAATGTTGGTGTTCTCTGACTTGCTGACATCATGTGTTGATCCCTCAACTGATTATTTGACCCAAGGATTGAGTTCTCTGGCTGTGTGTCCTCCTGGAGCCAAGGGGGATGAAGTTCTTCCAAACCATATGAACCAAGAGTTAAGGGAAGGCATGGTTCTCCAAAACAAACAAACAAACAAACAAACAAAACTAGAAAGAAAGAAAGGCTGGGAGGCAAACAAAAATAGCAGCAACGACAGTTACTATTTCTACAAACAGATGCCGCTTTAGTAAAAATGATGTAGAGATCACCAGAAGATTTTTTTTTTTTCACCTGCTTTATTCTCAATCAGGGAAACCAGATCTAGCAATGTTCATGATATAAAGTAGTAGTAGATGACTCGTCTTTTTTTTTTTATATATATATAATTGCACTGACACCGGTGCTAGAGCAAGATGACTCTTCTTTTGTCTCTGTCTCTTGTGCAGTAGCAGGAGTGAAACTGAGATGTTAATCTAACTTGGATTTACCTTTATACATAGTCCTAGTTTGTTGTTTTTTCCTCCTAGCCTTTCTAATCATGGTGCATTCTTGACAAACATCCATTGAACTAATAACTAGCTACACTCTAGCATTCCCCTTATATAGGATTCTACTAGAAGAGGAAAAAGTATCGGACCTGTGTGGGGTCTAGGATGGAGGTGGCTTTCCCTTTAGCCCTGCGTCCAGTCTTTAAGAAAAAGGAGAAAAAATAGGAATGAAAAGAATGAGAAACATTGAGGGGAGACTGAGAAAGGATTCTGCTGTTGTTTATATAGCTCAGGAGCTACTTTAACTGAGAACCACATGGAATTAGATAAAATTCAAAGGACAGTGAGACTAAAACACCATATATTGAGATGATATCAGTGAAGTATTTGATAAACTCTGTTACTACATAAATGTGAGAAATTCAACTACATTTCGTTCCAAGTTCTTGTCTTTTTTGTTTCTTTGCAGATGTAGCTGAGCAAACTGTGTTCCACAGAGCATTCTGTGAAATCGATTGTGAGAAAACATTTTCACAATCATATCCATTTGGTAAATCCAACATATCTCTAGTCGTCTTGTCTAACCATTCTCATTCACATATTAAAGATTATAAATATGGAAATTCTTAAATTTTATTTAGTCCAGTATTGACCATTGGACCTTCCAGTCCCCCCTCTCTCCTGTTCCTGTTCCACCCCTTTTTTCTTTTCTTTTCTTTTATTTATTTATTTATTTATTTATTTAGAGACAGGATCTCATTCTGTCTCCCAGGCTGGAGTACAGTGGCATGATTATGGCTCACTGCAGCCTTGACTTCCCCAGGCTCCAGGGATCTTCCCACCTCAGCCTTCCTAGTAGCTGGGACTACAGGCAGGCACCACCACTCCCGGCTTTTTTTTTTTTTTTTTTCTCGTATACATTGGGTTTGGCAATATTGCTCAGGCTGGTTTCAAACTCCCTGTCTCAAGCATTTGTCCACCTTGGTCTCCCAAAGTGCTAGGATTATAGGTCCCATTTTTTTTTCTAGTAACATTCGTTAATATCTGACAGAACTAGCATGTCTTTCTGCATACCCTGAGGAAGACTAACTTTTTTTCTTCTCTAGGAGGAACCAAATGTGGAAATCTGTAATAGACTTACAAATACATTTTTGTAGGTTTCCCATGCTACCACTGCTTCTCCTTCTTCTCCTATTTCTCTGCGTCTTCCACTTCCCCACCCACTGACCTCTGCTAATGATATTAATCATGAAAATGCTGATTGCTTGCAGACACAGTCTCCTTTAGCCTTTAGGTTGAGGCAACTGGGTATGTGTCTTCACTTCCTGAATGAAGAATGTGGAGGTCAGAAGCTTGCTTGGGGTCATGTGATTAAGGACATCAGTTAAGACTTGGCATTTTTGCTGACAACAAAACTAACAGTAGTTGGATTGTAAGGGAGTTGAAAAAAATGGTGGGCTTGCTGGAGCCAAGGGGGTTTAACCACTATCACTTCCCTTTCTCAGGCTCCAGGGTATCATTCTCATATACGAAACTCTGCTCAGCTTTTCATTTGCCCCAAACATTGTTTCCTTAAATCATTTTTCTCAAAGTTACTCACAGTTATAGTACAAATTATGCATACTGTATCATTGAAGAGCATACACACTTATTCATAATAGCTAGCAAAATACCTGTAGTAGCTAAGATGTAGGATAAGTTGAGGTTTTGGGTAAGATGAAATGAAGCTAAAATTTCAAGTTTGACATAGGTCAGGTTTGGGATTATTGCTTTTGGATTACTGGAAAAACAGTACTACCACAAATTTGCCAGTCAATAACAGAACCTCATGTCTGCCTGGCTTAATTCAAAGAGTTCACTGACTACTGGGGAAAAGTGGAGAAAGGAGGAATGGAAAAAGAGAGGAAAGAAAAGTAGGTGGTAAGTACAAAGTCTGCTCAGCTCCAGAGTCTATCTTCTTCCTGTAACACGTCACTGAACCTATTAGCCTTTATCATGCAAGCCACTGAACTTCCTGAATCTTATTAATAGTTTTTATCTGTAAAATGGGAGTGATGGTATCTTTTTCAGCTACTTTGCAAGGTTGTTTTAAGGCTAAACAGAAAAAGATAAAACATATCCAGGGTTAGCTATGAGTGAGAAGCAATGCAGATGCCTTTATACATTTCACAGCACAGTAATGAACATGTATATATCCAACTTGGGACTATGCGGCATGATAAATATAACACACCTACTGCATATGTGGTGGCCAAGTGAGGATTTGTGCCTGAATGACGCTCTCTGCAGTTTTTCAAATGGACTATACAAAGCAAAGAAAAAAAAAATCTGAAAAAATAGAAATTTAAAAGATGGCATAATTGAACTATTGTAATGAATTAAAGCAAACACTGGCTCTGATCAGTTATTTGGAACCGAGTTCAACTATTGCTCTGTGGCCTTAGCCCTTTGCTTCAGTTTTTGTTTGCTTTTTGCCCTTTCACGTTGGTGTGTTCTTAACTTGATGACCTTCTTTCAGGCTCTGGGAGAATGCAATGGCCAGAAAATCACATTTGAGGGGTTGATTTGTCTTCCCTAACTTATCTCCGCTACCTAAGACATAATGGAACTAGCATTTCAAGGTGGTCCCAAGTTAGGATTTAGATTATTACTTGGGAACAAGAGTATGGCCATGAATTTGTCAGGCAAGTACTGAACGAAATGTCCTATCTACTTGAAAGTCAAAGGTGCTTGCAATGTTGATTTCAGCTTTTGTCTATAGGACCACTGATGATATCTTAAAAAAAAAAAAAGAGAGAGGTAAACCCCAGAAAGTTTTGGGTCCTCATATTCTTCCTGGATGTTTAATGTTCTAAAGAAGTTATTTAATTAGAAATTTTTATTTTTAGTGTTTCAGGCTTCTGTTTTCGTTTTTTGCTTTTGATAGAAAAAAAAAAAATACAAGTGTCTAGGCCTGAAAAGAAGATCAGTTCCTGAAATTATTTGTAGGAGCCTCAGGTAAACTTTCTTTATCTGAGTTTATCATGCTAAAATGTTCTGGCCTTAGACAAAAAAGTCCTTTTGATTACGGAGACCACACATGTTTTGATGAAGCTGTCAAATTTGTGGACTGATTGACCTGGTATATGATTTCCAGTATTGTTTTTAATGGTTCTGGAATTTATATCAAGAGATAAGGCATCTGCCCTTGGGAGACAATTTCTGTTGCTAGGAGCAGGGGATGTACATCATTGTAAGTACATGTAATTTTATAAGCCGATTTGGTTAGTTTACTCCAAGAGTTTCATAGCCATTTATTTCTTCCTGCTCAGTGGCAGTCAAGTCTGTTTTGTACAAGTCATATATGCATGGCTTTCACATCAGAGCCTTCAGAGTCAACAGTGAACAGACATGACCTGAATCCCAGATCCTCCATCACCCAGCATTAGGAATTTGGGCAAACACTTGCCCTTGGTATGTCTCAGTTACTGCTGATTGTAAGAAAATAATACTGCTTACCTGGGAGGATTCAGGAAGGAATAAATAATCCTAGTGTGCCCCCAGATGTAAATGTTGAAGCCCTAACTCCCAGAGTGATAGTATTTGGAAGTGGTGTCCTTGAGAGGTAATTAAGTTTAGATGAGGTTGTGAGGGCGGGGACTCAGGACAGGATTAATGTCCTCATTCAAAGACAAAGAGGTCTCCAGCTCCTTCACTTTCTTCAGCATATGAAGACGCAGAAGGAAGGTGGTCTTTTGTAAGCCAGGAAGAAATCCCTAACCGGGAGCCAAGTTGGTGGCCACCTTGATGTTGAGCTTTGCAGACTCCAGACTAGAAATAAATGTCTATTATTTAAGCTACCCAGCCTGTGGCATTTTGTTATAGTAGCCTGAGCTGAGAAATTAGTACAGGTGCCTGGCACTTTACTGTTATTAATAAACATCCCCCAAAAGGACTGATTGTACAATATTGTACAATATTTACAACTCCTTGTTTTGATTTGAAACATTTGCACTTTGTAAAGTATTGACATTTTGTGTGTGAAGATCTCAAGGCAAGTATTAAAATCTCTCTTTGAAGATGAGGAAACTGAAGCCAAGAGCTAGAAAATGAATTTTTCAAAACTTACACTGTAAATCATGGCAAAACTGGAAATCTTAGCTGAACATTATTCCTTATTGCTTGGTATAGGGCTTGGCTTTTAATGGGTCTTAATGCTTTTGTTGAATAAATGACTGAATAAAAGTACTTAAAAACAAAAATTATCCATGTTTCAAGTTCATTGCAATTTTTTACATGCTAAAGCTGCCTATTTAAACCAGGGCCACGTTTACTGGTAATCACAGCAGAATTATGGGCCTTTAGATAAAGTAGAGTTTGCTTAATCTAAGTAGGGACTGAATCATGCTTTTATTTTCTAGATTGTTGGAGGGATTCTCTTTATTACTTTTTTTTTCTTTTCTGGAGACAGGGTCTCGCTATGTTGCCCAGGCTGTTTTTGAACTCCTGGACTCAATAAATCCTCCCACCCCAGTCTCTTAAAGTTCTGGGATTGCAGGTGTGAGCCACCAGGCCCAACCTGGAATCTTCTTTTAAAAAGAGGCTTATTGTCTATTCGGTCTTCAGGGCATTTCATTCAGATGACTGAAGCACCCTCAGCTATCTGCAAGGAGTGATTTACCTGCAACAAACTGCTGATCAGGTTACCTGAAAAGGATGAACTCCTGAATCTTTAGTCTTGAGACCTAAAGTCCACATATGCCACAGAACATGCTCCACCAGGAAACATGCCTCTATCTAAAGGAAAACATTCCTTTGATTCCCCTAAGCTGTGCAGTATAGAAGGACATCCCTTGCTTGAGTGGAAAAGGTACTATTGATTCAATGAGGAGAAGGCCATGAGAAATCTTCTGGATTTCATGATTGAGCACTACAAAAAATTGCCAGGGAAGATACTTACTTGGCACTCATTCATGGCAAAGAAAATGTAATGGTGAATTTCAGATCTCTCTAACAAATATTTCTGATGGCACAGGCTGCTATAGTGGAAAGAAAGGTGGCTGGAGATGGAAGACACTGGGTCCTAATTCCAAGTCTGCCATTCAGCACCAGTGTGGCTGTTACCAAGGATCTCAGCCTTCTGGGCTACATTCTCCACTATACATGAGTTGGTTAAATAAATAATATCAAAAGTTCCTGGCTGTTTTAAAATTCTCAATCTGTGTTTTCATGAGAAATGTTTTCGGTCCACTATAATTAAAATTAAAATCCCTCCTTCATTTTTCTAAAAGGATCTGGGTGACAATCAACACTGAAAGAGAAATTAATTTCATTAGCATTTTGAAAATCTCAATGGCAACATTTCTCGAACAATGACTCCCATTGATGGCCTGAGTGGGCCATTGTGCCTTCTGCCAGTTAAACAGACACCACTTTATTCTTAGCAGCTGTGATCCCTAATTGGAAAGGGGACTGGTCCAAAAAATGTAAAAGGAAAATCACATCACAGTAAGGAAAAACAGTGTGGAACCCAGTGGCTTCAGCCATCCTGGTCACCGTTCTTCCCTTGAGCTTTCTCGTTGAGGAATTTGCCCTTTGGAGATCAAAGCCCCACAATAGCTTAACTTTTAGTTTTAGGGTATTTGTTTGAAAAGGTTCCCTTTCCTCTCTTCATTGGTCGAAAAAGGGTAAAGAAGAATCTTACTGACAGAACCAATTCCTCATCAAAGCAGTATTCCCCATGCTCCATTCTAGTTGGAGTTAAACAAGCTGTATTTTCCATTTCCAAAGCATTTTGAAATAGAGCAAAGCAGACGAAAATACATAGATTCTTTAATCAAGTTCTGAGAATAGAGGATTCTCTAGATTTACTGAAAACATTGGCCATCAGTGCTGCTGTTTGCTGTGCTTGGGAAGCTCTCTAACCAGATTCCTATGGCTCTTGCCCTCCCCAACTTAAGAGCCGTGCTGAAATTTATCTTCAGTGAGCCCTTCCTGTCAAAGCATGGGCACTACCACACCCTCCCTTAACCTCATTTCTTATTCCACACCCCGATGTATTTTTCATCACAAAATATTTCTTCCCAAAACCCTGTGAAAAATAGAATCTTTCTCGGTTTGGTTTACTATTAGAGCTCAAGTACCTAGAATGGTGCCTGATACACAGTATATACCTCGTACATATTTGTTGAATGACTGAATGTTGAATAGCCCTCTAATAAATATTTCATGAATGGATGAATGAATTACTAAAAAAGAGAGGTCTTTGAATTTCTGCTGGTCCTTTCGTTTCTATTCTGGCAGAGCACAAAAGTAAATTGGCTTGCCATTTGATGCAGTTTTTCTGAAAGTCATGTACATCTAAAGTGTTTCCTTACTGTTGTGGAGATGACTGCACCCTCCCCAGGAGAGGAAAGCTAGCAAACAGCAAGGAGATAAGCTAGATTTGTTCTGGTGCCCTCTGGCTCTCTTACATATGCCTCGGTTTTCTCTTGCTTTCTCCTGGGGTTTTTTTCTTTTCTCTTGTCTTCTCTAGGAATCTCTTATCTCATATTCAGATTGCTAAGCATATTAGATGTGGGAAGAACCATATAGTCTGTGGCTTCTAAGACTGGCTGCACCATTAAAACCACTTGGAGAGCTTTTACAGGTACTGACACTCAGGCCTCACCCCAGAGTATTAAATCAAAGTCTTTGGAAGTGGCCCCTATCACAATAAGAACTCTCCCACTGAGTCACTTGTGTATCCAGAGCTGAGAACTACTGATCTATTCTCCCTCCCACCTCCAATTCAGCAGATGGGAAACTCGGATTCAAAAGCGTGTATTAGTTTCCTAAGGCTGCAATAACAAATTACCACAGACTTAAAACAGCAGAAATTTATTCTCCCATGGTTCTGGACACCAGAAGTCTGAATCTGAAGTCAGCAGAACTGGGCCAAAATCAAGGTGTTCACACAGCCACACTCCCTCTGGATGCTCTAGGGGACAATTTGGGTCCTTGTCACTTCCAGCTTCTGCTGGCTGTGAGCATTCCTACTGCTGATTGTCTCATGGCCTCTTCCTTCATCTCATGGCCAGCGATGTAAGCATCTTTGAATCACTTTTTGCTCCACTTTCTCATCATCTTCTTGTCTTCATGTGTCTGAAATCGCCCTCTGCCTCTGTTTTGTAAAGATATTTATTGCTATGGTCTGTGTCTCCTAAAATTCATATGTTAAAACTTAGTCACCAAGGCGATAGTATTAAGATGTGGCACCTTTAGCATGATTAAGTCATGTGGGCAGAGCCTTCATGGATGGGGTAAGGGCCCTTATAAAAGGGCTTTAGGGAGTGGGTGCACCCCTGTCCATTCCCTCCACCATGTGAGGACACAGCATTTGTCCCCTCTGGAGTTCATAGCAACAGGCACTATCTTGAAAACAGAGAGCAGCCCTCACCAGACATCAAACCTGCCAAGACTTATATCAAGGATTTTCCATACTCCATAACCAGGCGTCCCCAAACTACGGCCCGCGGGCCGCATGCAGCCCCCTGAGGCCATTTATCCGCCCCCCCACTCCCCCCCACCCCGCACTTTAGGAAGGGGCACCTCTTTCATTGGTGGTCAGTGAGAGGAGCACAGTATGTGGCAGCCCTTCAATGGTCTGAGGGACAGTGAACTGGCCCCCTGTGTAAAAAGTTTGGGGACGCCTGCTACATAACTATGAGAAAGAAAATTCCGTTCTTTATAAATTACCCAGTCTCAGCACGAATGGACTAAGACACTTGTGATTGCATTTGGGGTTCTCCTAGATAATCCAGGATAAACTCCTCATCTTGAGAACCTTAATATAATCATATCTACAAAGATCCTTTTATCATATAAGGTAACACTTATGGGTTCAAGAGATTAGAACCTGATATCTTTGGGGGCCATTATTCAGCCACCTACTGGTGCTCAGGGACCAGCCCCAGATTACATAGCTGATACTAGCAGGGCAAGATGGTACCAGGATAGGGATCTCCACTGAAAGCCTCTTTGACTAATTTTACATTAAATTACATATGCAGAGTGAGTTTCACCTTGTGATGTTTGCCTTATCATATAGCAAAATTTCTTCACTATGAATTAAGTATCCACCAGGTCTTCAAGTAATAATAGTCTGACTCTTAAAAAAGTAATAATAATACTTTTTAAAGAGTCGACATATGTTTCTCCCAGTTCATTTTCCTTGAACCTGAGGTCTGAAGCCCTTTCTATTACCAGGCATCTAAACATGCATTATCCATTAACTTGAGGAATGTCAACACAGGATCTGAGAAGAGAGTTCTCAAACTCTTGACTCTTTAACTTTGAAAAATTTGGAGATAACTGGAAGATTATTTGACCCAGTGTAACTTCTCCAGACCTTCCCTTCTTGAGACTAGATGAAGACTCCATGGTACTGAGAAGAAATAGAAGGGAGAGTGGCATGGATAAGTTATAGTAACAATGTAGGCCTGAGTAAGGAACATCTAGAGCTTGCATTCGGAAGCAGGCTAGGAACCAGTCACTGTTCCCAGACCACCTGCTCTGGACAGGTCCTCCCATCCTCAGCCTTCTCCCCACCTACTGGTCAGTAGAATGGGACCTACTTGTGCCTCACATTTAGTCTTCCTCTGACCCACTCTATATGAACAACACAGTTTCCATGAGCAGGATATGGAGGAACAGAGGAGAGTGTTCTGAACACCTAAATGGTTGGAGGTAATGGCAGGGCCAGAACCGAGAGCTAGAGTGCCCAGTGGGACGGTGGTGAAATATACTTCCCATTACGTGAAGAACTAGTATTTGTATAGTGCTTTATAATTTGTAAAATATTTTATACGCATTTTGATGAGTCCTACTATACTATGTGATTATTTTATTAAATCTGGGATATTACTTATAGCTAGTACATGGCCAAGTGGAGCCAAATTCTGCTTGACCTGTGATTCTTGGCTTTTTCTACCAACTCTTGGTTTCTCCAGTGAAAGTGTGGAGATTCCATCAGCAAGATGCCCTGGGATACTCTTATGACTCTAAGGAATTCAGAGCTTGAGGTCCAGGGTCAACAGCCATTCAATTTGTCTCCAAGAAGACTCAGAACCCAGGATCAATTTCTGTTAAGGGTTTATCTTGTTCTTCAGACCAAATGCAATAACAAAGGATCAAGTTGGAATTTTTATGGGCAGAGAAAGCAGGCAAGACTGAGTAGCTTTTAAATATTTAGTTTACATGGGAATCAGAGTAATAGCAATCAAGACATCTTTGAAAAAATAAATCATGTATGCAGAAGAAGCAATAAAATATAGTCTCAGAATAAAGTCATTGTCCTTGACTGGAAGATACTTTGAAATAAGCGTTAGTAATTGATATGGTTTGACCATATCCCAACCCAAATCTTATCTTGAATTGTAGTTCCTGTAATCCCCATATGTTGTGGGAGGTACCTGGTATGAAGTAATCGAAATCATGGAGGGAGTTTCCCCCATGCTATTGTCATGATAGTGAGTGAGTTCTCACCAGAGCTGATGGTTTTATAAGGGGATCCCTCCCTCGCTTGGTTCTCATTCTTCTCCTTCCTGCTGCCATGTAAAGAAAGACATGTTTGCTTCCCCTTCTGCCATAACTGTAAGTTTCCTGAGGCCTCTGCAGCCATGCTAAACTGTGAGTTAATGAAACCTCTTTTCTTGATAAATGATTCAGTCTGGGATATGTCTTTATTAGCAGCATGAGAATGGACTGATGCAGTACCAATCTCATGACGTCATATTTCAAAACACAATCATGTCTTCCCAACAGTCCCTCAAAGTCTTAACTCATTCCAGCATTAACCCAAAAGTCCAAGTCCAAAGTCTCATCTGAGACAAGGTATATTATTCAAGGTTCTCTAGAAGGACCAAAGTAATAGGAAAGATATATAAATGGAGTTTAAGGTGTATGACTCACAGGATCATAAGGTGGGGTCCCACAATAGACCATCTGCAAGCTGAGGAGCAAAAAAGCTGGTCTGACTCTCAAAGATGAAGAGCTTGGAGTCTGATATTCAAGGGTAGGAAATATCCAACATGGGAGAAAGATGTAGGCCAGAAGTCTAAATCAGTTTAATCTTTTCACATTCTTCTGCCTGTTTCTGTTCTATCTGTGCTGGCTGCTGATTAGATCATGCCTACCCAGACTGAAGGTGGGCCTGCCTTTCCCAGTCCATTGACACAAGTGTTAATCTCCATTGGTAACACCCTCACAGACACATCCAGGAACAAGACTTTGCATCTTCAATCCAATCAAGTTGACACTCAGTATTAACTTTAAATCTATGAGTCTATATAATCAAAATTCCTAAATTCACAATTGTGTGAATTTAGGAATATCACTTAAGTTCTTTCTGTTCTTCTTACCTCATATCTATAAAATGAAAATGATACATAATGTACAGAGAAAATATATAAAAAATATAGAAAAGGAGAATAGTACAATGTGAATACAATATAGCAATATATTTTAAAACAGAGAAAGCTGGAATATATGTGTGAGGGGTTGAATTATGTCCCCCATCCCCAAGTTCACATATTAAAGTCTTAAATTCCCAGAACCTCAGAATATGGCCTTTTTAGGTGAGCCCCTAATCCAGTATGACTAGTGTCCTCATAAAAAGGGGGAAATTCGGACACAAACACACATACAGGAAGAAAGTTGTGTAAGGTTGGATTTATGCTGCCATAAGGCAAGGAACTACCAGACACTAGAAAACAGGACTGCAGCGAATCCTTCCCTAAATCCTGCAAAAGGAGCATGGCCTTGTCAATACTTAATCTTGGACTTCTAAACTCCAAAGCTATAAGACAATAAATTCCTACTGTTTAAGCCACTCAGTTTGCAGACTTTTGTTATGGCAACCCTAGAAAAGTAATATATTGTGTCTCTGAAATGGTGTTCCTGTAATGAGGAATATCTGCACGTACCATTTTTGCAGTCATTTCATGAGAGGGATTTGACAATTCTGCTAAAAATATAGATAGTGGGATGGCCAAATAGGAACAGCTCTGGAGTGCAGTTCCCAGCGAGAATGCAGAGGGTGCGTGATCACCACATTTCCAAAAGAGTTTTTACTGCCCACAGACCAGGAGATTCCCAGGTGGAAAAGCACCGTGAGTCTCTAGCACAGCTGTTTCAGCTGGCGCAGCAGGTCTGGGCACAAAAACTCACATGAATCTGGACGGCCATTTCAACTGGTGCTTGAAATGCCTGGGAGACAGAGTCACCCATTCAACTGAAAAAAAAAAGGGGCTGAAACAGGGAGCCAGGTGATCTGGCTAAGTGGGTCCCAGCCCCACAAAGAGCAGCAATCTGAAATGCTCTGGATTGGGAGTTTCACAGCAAGCACAGCTGGACCTGGGACGGTCCAGCTCTGTGGGGGGAAGGGTGTCAGCTGTTACTGAAGGAGTCCACCACTACCAAGGCAGTCCGCTATTACTGAGGCAATCAACCATTACCGAAGCTGTCCACCATTACTGAGGCAGTCCGCCATTACTGAGGCAGTTCACCATTACAGAGACAGTCTGCCATTACTGAGGCAGACCTCTGAGGCATTTCTAACCATACCTCTATAAACAAACTGCAAGGAAGTTCAAACAACAGCTGGGCAGAGCCCATGGCAGCTCAGCAATGCCTCTGCTGGCAGACTATGACTAGGCTACCTCCTTCCTGGGCAGGGCATCTTTGAAAAAAGGCAGCAGCCCGTCAGGAACTTAGAAAGAAAGCCCCACCTTCTCAGAACTATGTCAATAAATACCTTATAAACATTTAAAAAAATCTAGATAGTGAACATGTAAACATCTTAGTAAAGATCAGGAAGAAAGCTTCTTTTTTGTCAATATGCAAACTTCTGGCTTTTTACAGAAGAAATTGAATATTAGGGCAGTGATATAAGTTTTCAAGGTCCTCAAAGAACTATAGTTAAATGTGTCAAATTATTGGGCCCCAAAGAGTAGATGATTGAAAACCCTTCCTATTGTCTGGGGGAAGTCGTATATACAGACATGTGACTTGTTCATTCATTCATTTACTGCTTACTGAACTTTTGAACTTATTGATTAGATAAGGTCTTGCCTCCTTTTCAGAATAATGAAATTTTCATGGGAAGAAAGTTGTGATCAGAAGCTGCCAACTGCCATTTATCCCCACATTTGGGCATCCTGAGTACAGACAGTAAGGAGGAGGCCATGATGAATCAGTGTATCCCATATCCTTTCCTCTTCTCCTTACTTCCTTTTTCAGTGCAATATGTATATATATATATATATATATATATATATATATATATATATATTCCACAGACCTTACCCTAGATTTGGGTAAGAGGGACCCTGGGTATAGGACTCCGTTTTAGAAAGTTTCACCTAGCACAGAAACAGTTCGGGCCCTAGCATAACACTTCTCCATATCTTGGTCCTGCATGGGTAATATTGGAGATAGGTATTAGAATATGGGAAGAAACTGACCGGTAGAATTCTTAAGTAAGACTAAGATAAATTAATAAGTTTTACAGACTCTTCTCAGATAGCATGAAGTCAATAGATTTTGCATAATTAAATATGGTTTTCAAGTAGGGACAAGGTAGTATTCAGGAACTCTTACAATATTGGCAACTGAGAAATATTTTGCAATTTGATAAATTCATATGACTTTTAAATGTGTTCATATGTAAGTTGAGATTTCTGCAATCTAATATGGTAGCCACTCATCAAGAATGTCTAATTAAATTTAAATTAACTAAAATTAAACAAAATAAAACATTCAGGTTCTCGGTCATACCACATTTAGAATACTTAACTCCCACATATGGAGAGAAGCTACTATATTATTTCTATCATTGAAGAAAATTTTATTTTACTAACACTGATCTGGATGCAACAAATGTGAAACATGATATCAATTATTTACATCAGCCATTACATTGGTCCTAAAGCTGGAATTGTAAATAATTTTATTTTTACAAAAGTATTTAATATGATTTAACAAATTCTCAAAAAAACTAAATAAAGAATATTCAGCTTTTTTGAAGTAATTAAAAGACCACTGACCGCTGGCCTAGGATAATGGCACAAATCTGGTAGATTAAAAAAATTGTACAAAGTAGAATATTGGCTGAAACACAAAAACATTTCTGCACTATAAAGGATACATATTTCCAATTTATTTTCTCAACTATGCCTATAGAAATGACATTGGGATCAATTCAGAGATTATGTATTTTTTTTTTCTGTATCTAGGCAAAGGAGAGATGTCTTAATGAAACATATCAAGTCTGACATCATAACTACTCTCAGCTTCCCACCGAGAATACTGAATAAATGCTGTTAAATCAACTAAGTTCCAATAAGATGTAAGATTCACTAGAAGAGATAAATGAAACACACATCTTAAGAAATATTACAAAATTTGAATATTTTCTAAAGAGGTGATAAAATTAAACTGCAATTGTTCCTCATTTGTGCGATAAAATTAAGATTTTTAATGTCATTTCTGTGGTTATAGTTTATGTGATCTCATTAAAATATTTTAACATGATATGTAAAATAACAATTAATTTCTGAATCAAAATATTGTTTAAAAAATTAGTCAACAATTCAAAATGTTTATTGCCTCAGAATTTTTCCTAATTGAAATTAATTTTTAAAAACTGAGAACTACAGACTCAAGAGAAGTGTATGTAATTTGTCTTTACTGCCAGAACACAAATGTTAAAGAGAAACTCTTTAACAACATGATTATGTGCTGAAATAAAAGAAAGTATGTGGATGGAACATATAGTAGTCAAAAATTTTATGTCCTTAGAACTCATCCTAACATTGACATCTTTCCAATAGAACACCACAACTTGAATTAAATTTCAGTTTTGATTGATATTGTGCTGCCTTCCAGTCATTTATGGTAAACGGTATTAGAAATATTTTCCAATGTTGGTATTATGAAGGTATATCTCACAAGGAAGGAAGATCGATCATATTTTATTTTACTGAGCAGTATATTAGCTTGGTTTATTCTTTTAAAATATATGGTCAACTATTTAAAATATGATAAATGGGACTCAATTTGTCACTTTTGGTCTAGGAATGATAAGAGTAGACCTGACCTGACTATCCTTCTAGAGGAAATAAAAATTAGTTTTTACACAAGATTGGTTAGAGTCTCCTGTTTCTGGCCCCCAGGGAGCTCACTGAGATGAATGCGTGGATTCTACTTCAACTTTATGGCTCACTCACCACAGCTACATAGTCTCAGACATTTGGGAATTGGAAATATTTAGAGAAGGGAAGACTGTGTTTGCAATGTGTTATACCGTAATTTTGTGGATACTGGCCAGTCTCACATCTCTACAAATACAGAACGAGGAGAAAGACCATTAAGCTATGGTTTGAGGGATTTCATTGATGCACCAGGAAAAATGTGTTTGGCAGCAGATCATTCTCACACTTTGCAATGCTTGTTTGAGGAAAATAGTGAGAGCCTCTGCCTTCTCTTCTTTTGGGGTACAGCTGGATTTCTCTAATATGAATGTAATGAATGAATGTAGTGATCCAGGTGTAGCCCTGTCTGAAAGCAGAGGAGAGGGGTGGGGCATATAATTATATATAGTCCTTAGAGCGCTAGAAGATTAGGGTTTCATGGCCTGCTGCTTAATCATTACACAAGCACACATTACTGCAGCTCAACGGCAGGAAATGAGTTTTACCACAATTTCCAAGCAAGTAAGGAAATGGTCTGCATGAACTGCAAGGGATTGTGCCCTTGCTGTTTTGCATTCTTGCAGAATTCCTAAGGGAGCCCTCTCATGCCTGGATCACTGGTAGAGGAGGAGGGGGGCTTTGAATTCTATTTGCTAGTGACACACTTTATTGTGAATGGCCACTAAGAATGCTGGCCTGAATTATGCTCATACAGGATAAAGCTGCAACATTTTGTAATAAGAAACAGCTCCCTGGGTCATGTGTCCTAGGTGAAAGCCATCCTCATTCTGGGCTGACTGTCCATCCCAGGCCCAGCCTGAACCAGTAGTCACAGGAGAGGGTCATTCATGGAACAGTCTGCTTGAAAGGGCTCCTGGCTCAGGTTTCCCAACAGCAGCTGCTTGTCATGTAGGCATCTGAAACCTTTGAATAGAATGTGTGAGATGTCTGTCTGACTTACAAGAAAAGCTCCACAGCTCTGAACTCAGGGAATGAAATGGCTTTGGAAGGGAACAAGAAATGGCAGAGGCCACTGGGTAAAAGGAACAGGCATCTGTAGGCTGAGATTACAGAAAGAGGAGCATACTTTTTTTTGACAGTATCACTTCAAATTAATATTAAAAAATGTATTTCTGGCCGGGCGCGGTGGCTCACACCTGTAATCCCAGCACTTTGGGAGGCTGAGGCGGGTGGATCACGAGGTCGAGAGATCAAGACCATCCTGGTCAACATGGTGAAACCCCGTCTCTACTAAAAATACAAAACATTAGCTGGGCATGGTGGCGTGTGCCTGTAATCCCAGCTACTCAGGAGGCTGAGGCAGGAGAATTGCCTGAACCCAGGAGGCGGAGGTTGCGGTGAGCCGAGATCGCGCCATTGCACTCCAGCCTGGGTAACAAGAGCGAAACTCCGTCTCAAAAAAAAAAAAAAATGTATTTCTGGGGGAAATGTGATGATGGCTGTTCAAAACAAAGGTCTGGAGCCCCTTAGGATGTGAGCTATGTGAAGGAAAAGATTGTTCATTGCCAGGGCCTGTAAGACTGTAGGTGGTACTCACTAAGTATTGTTGAATTAAACAATCAGTGGATGGCTCAATACATCTATAAATTTTGTGAGAGGCCACATGGCCTAAGTGAAAAGAGCTTGAAGGCTGGAAACAGACATATACGAAGTTGAGACTAGCTCCTCCTCTTTGTGTGTGTGACCTCAATGCTTTTAGCCTCAATTTTTAAAATATTTTAGATTTATTTAATAATAAACACTTTTTTTGGTTGGGTGAGAATCACATGAAGTGTTTGTTATATTAAGTTCCAGGTATATGTTTAAATTGAGCACTTAATTCTCTTAAGTTCTTTGTTTTCGTTCCTGGAGTTGGGGAAGTATAGTTGCAATAGAACAGCCCACACAATCTACTTCTTATTTCAAAAATTATCCAATACTTAGAAACAAGGCAAAGACGGTTGCATGTCCTTTCAGCGTCATTCTAAAGCATTGTGTAATAGACCTACCCAAAGACTACTTAATAATTGAGGCAAACAACCCCCTCAAAAAGTGGGCAAAGGATATGAACAGACACTTCTCAAAAGAAGACATTTATGCAGACAACAAACATATTTTAAAAAGCTCATCATCACTGGTCATTAGAGAAATACAAATCAAAATCACAATGAGCTACTATCTCATGCAATGTGAGTTAGAATGGTGATCATTAAAAGGCCAGGAAACAACAGATGCTGTAGAGGATGTAGAGAAATAGGAATGCTTTAACACTGTTGGTGGGATTGTAAATTAGTTCAACCATTGTGGAAGACAGTGAGGTAATTCCTCAACAATCTAGAACTAGAAATACCATTTGACCCAGGAATCCCATTACTGGGTATATACACAAAGTATTATAAATCATTCCACTGTAAAGACACATGCATGTGTATGTTTATTACAGTGCATTCACAATAGCAAAGACTTGGAACCAACCCAAATGCCCATCAATGATAGACTGGATCTGGAAATCATCATTTTCTGCAAACTAACAAAGGAACAGGAAACCAAACACCACATATTCTCACTCATAAGTGGGAGTTGAACAATGAGAACACATGGACACAGGGAGGGGAACATCACACACTGAGGCCTGTCAGGGGATGGGGGGCTAGGGGAGGAATAGCATTAGTAGAAATACCTAATGTAGATGACAGGTTGATGGGTGAAGCAAACCAACATGGCACGTGTATACCTATGTAACAAACCTGCATGTTCTGCACATGTATCTCAGAACTTAAAGTATAACAATAAAAAAAGTAATTGAGCCGAATATGCCTGTCTGATATATGATTTATTATAAATCAGAGCCCTGACTTTGTAATGCCACATTTTCACTTGTAGGTTTTCATCCTGTAGAGATACAAATAATTTCTGTCTAGTAGAAAATGTAACTGCAGAGAACAGTTTACTAGTTTTAGGTAGCCCACAAATTTTACTTGAATATTCTTTCTTTAATCCCTATAACTTCTCTGATGCTTAAATGCTATTTGATAATATTTTATGATTTCACTGATTCCTTCTGAAGTTAATGTAAATTAATCATTCTATGTTGTATGTGAGTCATGTTTTTATCTTTTTGAATATGATACTTTGCTAGTAATTAGAGATTTTGCTAGCAATACCTATAATATATTAGATATTTAACATAGGTTTGTTGAAAAAAAGGAGTGAATGAATACATGAAAGCATGAACCACAAAAGGAAGGCTGAGTGAGCCCTGAGTCCTATTAGCTTTGGACCCACCTCCTCTCTAATAGCTTCGTTGGCAACTTCAGACTCAGTCTTTCCACTTCATACCAGCTACACAGAAAGTTTGGTTTAAACCCAAACATTATGTCAGTGTTAAGGGAAGTTTGGTGCACTCTTCACAGTTGAGGGTACTATCAGCAGAGTTCATGCTGTTCTATGATGCTTAGCTTTTATGGGAAGCCTCCGTTTGCCCTTAGATGCAGCCGCTGATGTTAATTCGGTCTAGGCATTGATGGCTGAGGTTTTGTGTTAATACCTAGCACCTGGTCCAACTCTTCATCCCTCTTCATTCTGTTCCTTGATTTCCTTGTGTCTTTACTTTTGCTCCGTGTTTTCACCTTGGAGGGTATCCTACCTGCATGTCTCAACAATTGCCAGTGCCTATGTTGAAGCATCTAAACTCTTTACTTGACACTCTCCTAATTTCTTCACGTATAGCCATATTTTCATTTTTTTGTTTGTTTTTATGTGTTTTAAAAAGATATGTTTGTATCAATGATTTGTTAGGGACTGTGTTCTGCTCCATGTCATGAGAATTTGAAAACATGGTTCCTTAACAGTTCAGGAATCTATTTCTTTTTCCTACAAATTGAAGTGCTGAGAGGGGCAGTCCAGACTTAGTTTTGTAGCGGGACAACAGTCCCAGCAACCCAGGTTTCTTCTGTGTTTCCACAGAGACTTCCTTGGCGTGGGGTTTTTATTTTAAAAAATGTTTGGTGATTGTAAAATGAAGCTCCTTTTCCAGTGTCAAGTTCACAATCTGCGTAGAATAAGGGACAGAAGTGAAGGGCACAGAGCATATTTCAGTTAAGGGTGTCTTTTTTTTTTTTTTTTTTTTTTTTTTTAGTAGCTTTCCCTGAACTCCCTGCAAGTGATTTGCAGTTACATCTCCTCAGCCACACTGTGTGATGTAGCTACCCTTAGCCACAGTGGAAGCTGTGACACAGCCAGCTATCCTGAACCAAACCTTGGTTCTTTTACTAAGGAAAAAGGGTAAACTAAATATAGGGTGGGTATCTAGTAACATCCATCATAATTCTTTTAAAATTTTTATTTTAATACATTTCATTTTGGCCCTCTACCTGGGATATCTCTCTACAGTGACAATTACTTGAGAAAGAAATAAATATTTTTATGCCATTGTTTTAAGTCAAATGACTTGACTGTATCAGAACTGATAAATTGGGGCATTGAGAAATAAAATAACTATCAGACATTCAAACATATTACACAACTTGGAGTTGAATCCTAATCATGCAGTTTACAGGCTATGTAAACTTGGAAAAATCTGATTAAGTCTCCCTTGTCTTAATCTCTAAAATGGGAATAAAATAATAGAATGTCTAAGCATGGGTTTCTTAGAAAACAGAGGTCTATGTCAGAGCTCACATATTAAGGCTTTTTGGAGGGTCCAGTGTCAGGGCATCTAGAATGGGAGTGAAATGAAAAGAATTCGAATATTTAAAAGTTTGTATCAAGGTATTGGAATTCTGAGATAATTTCTTTCCTACTGGGGTTAAAATGTTCTTTATGTTATGAAATTACGATAATAGTAACTTGACTATTTTTTAATATTGTTACTAACAACAAAAACAGGAAAATTGTTATCCCTGTGTTTCCTATGTTGCTTCCTAGTTTTTAGAAATGTCTCACCTTGGTCTCTAAGATGTCTTCTTCACCTAATTATAGGGAGATGAGATCTTAGTTTACTTTAAAGACTCAAGCAAAAACCAAACAACCTCATTAAAAAGTGGGCAAAAGATACGAACAGACACTTTTCAAAAGAAGATGTATATGTGGCTAACAAGTATACAAAAAAAAAATACTCAATATCACTAACCATTAGAGTAATGCAAATCAAAGCCACAATGAGATACCACCTCATAACAGTCAGAATGGCTACTACTGAAAAAGAAAACAACATGCTGGCAGAGTTACAGAGAAAAGAACACACATATAGTGATGATGGGAGAGTAAATTAGTTTAACCATTGTGGAAAACAGTGTGGTGGTTCCTCAAAGAACTAAAAACAAAACTACCATTCAACCCAGCAATCCCATTACTGTGTATATACCTGATACCTTTTGGCTGTGTCTTTACCCGAATCTCAACTTGAATTGTACCTCCCAGAATTCTCATGTGTTGTGGGACGGACCCAGGGGAAGGTAATTAAATCATGGGGGCCAGTCTTTTCTGTACTATTCTCATGATAGTGAATAAGTCTCATGAGATCTGATGCGTTTAACAGGGTTTATCAAGTTCTTTCTGCTTTTGCTTCTTCCTCATTTTTCTCTTGCCACCACCATATAAGAAGTGCCTTTTGCCTCCTACCATTATTCTGAGGCCATCCCAGCTATGTGGAACTGTAAGTCCAATTAAAATTTCTCTCTTTCTTCCCAGTTTCAGGTATGTCTTTATCACCAGCATGAAAATGGACTAATACAGTAAATTGGTACCAGTAGAGTGGGGCATGGCTAAAAAGATACCCAAAAATGTGGAAGCAACTTTGGAACTGGGTTACAGGCAGAGGTTGGAACAATCTGGCGGTCTCAGAAGAAGACAGGAAAATGTGGGAAAATTAGGAACCTCCTAGAGACTTGTTGAATGGCTTTGACAAAAGTGCTGATAGTGATATGAACAATATCGTCTAGGCTGAGGTGGTCTACTATAAAGACACATGCACATGTATATTTAGTGCAGCACTACTCACAATAGCAAAGACTTGGAGCCAACCCAAATGCCCATCAATAATAGACTATTAAAAAAATGTGGCACATATACACCATGGAATACTATGCAGCCATAAGAAAAGAATGAGTTCATGTCCTTTGCAGGGACATGGACGAAACTTGAAGCCATTATTCTCAGCAAACTAACATAGGAACAGAAAACCAAACACTGTATGTTCTCACTCATAAGTGGAGTTGAACAATGAAAACAGATGGACACAGAGATGGGAACATCACACACTGGAGCCTGTCAGAGTGTGGGAGGCAAAGGGAGGGAGAGCATTAGGATGAATACCTAATGCATGCAGGCCTTAAAACCTAGATGATGGGTTGACATGTGCATCAAACAATCATGGCACATGTATGCCTGTGTCACAAACCTGCACATTCTGCACATGTATCCCAGAACTTAAAAGTAAAATTAAAAATTTTTAAAAAGATTTTCAAAGCTCGCTATCATCAAATGAAATGGCTGTTTATGTAAGACATTGTGCATGCAAGCCCTTTTGTTTTATGAATATTCTAGTTAACTTCAACTTTTAGTAAATCCCAGGATAAAGAAAGGAAAACTTCCTTTCACTATTTAAAAAAACAAAGCTATGTGGTCTATGTCAAAGGTCCATGTGATATCACCAAGCAAGTACAGTGCCTGGAATATACAGGCACATACAGATGCATACAGTGCTCACATGTTTGTGGAATGAATTTATCTTCTGGTTCCCACATGTCTCTTGTCTTTCACTGGTCAAGCCTTACTTCCAGGACTTTAACTCCCCAATATTTTATATATTTGTAGAATAAATAAAAAGAATATAGGCCTGGTTTGAGTATCTACAGTAGCTCTATATTATAAAACATAACCTTTTATAATCCTATGGGTATTAAATAAGAACATTATGTGAAACTTAAAACCATTTTTAATATCATTAAGGAGTGACAGGAGTGAACTGTAGCAGTAACCATAAAGCAAACCTTCTAAAAGAGACTCACACATACTTCACATTTTCTTAGGAGGGTGAATTAAAGATGAAAGGGTAAAAAGAATTGTTTAAAGCATTCTCTTTACCACAACAGACAACAGTGCTTTGTTCAAAACAACTGCTGAGAAAGGATACTCAATCAGGAAGAACACAACTGTTAGAGGAAAAGTATTAAGCCAATTATCAAATTGAAAAAAAAATGACAACTAATTGTGACACTGCTTTATATCTCAGTGATATTTATATATCACTGAGATATATTTACATATACATAAATAATATATATATAATTTATATATATAAATATTTATAAATAATATATATAAATTTATATATAAATATATAAGCATAAATATATAAAAATTTATATATAAATAAATATATTTATATTTATTTATATTTTTTAATATTTTAAAATATATATTTATATGTAAATTTAGAATATATTATTTATGTATATATTTATTTATATATAAATTTATAATATATTATTTATGTATATATAAATATATCTCAGTGATATACAAATATCTTTATATATACAATAAATCTTTATATATAATAAATATCTTTATTTGTATATATAAATAAAGAATTTATATATATCTTTATGCTTTTTATAAAGCAATGATAAGTTGGTATTAAATTTCCATTGAAAGGTGCGATGCCTACAAATGTCGTGGCATCACTGAAGCTTGTTTCCAGTTCCTTGTGACTACCTGTTTTTTGAGCTTGCTTTCTTTAGGCCATCTTCAGCATTCAGAATGTTTGGCAATTAGTTTTAAATCTAGTACTGATGTCTCTCCCCTCCCCCCCACCCCCCAGCTCTCTGGAAAAGCAGCTTGAGCTGGAAGACAGCAGCTGAACAAATATTTGAAGCTGATGAAAAAGTGGTGAGTAGATGAGGCAACTCATCTAGCCTTCAGCAAGATTGCTAGGGCATCAGTCGATGTGAGTGTATTTAAAACAAGGGTACATGTGGGAATGCAGAAGGGTCCATCTTTTTAACTTGGTCCACATAATTGAATTGTGAATATTTTCTTGTATTCCAAGAAACAGGAATACCTACATGGAATTTTCAGATATGTGCTCTTTCAAAGTGATATAACTCAACTCAATGAACAGCCATGAGAAAATCCAGGCTCAATTAGCCTTCCAGCTATTTGTGCTATGTAGACCTAACGAGTGCTTCTTATTCTGTTCTGTGGCCACAGCTCTGTGTGGATAGTAGTTCAAGACATTTTACATAGTTGACGTAGCCTGTGGAGAGTTCTCTGTCTTTACAGTTAAGTATCAGTAGCACTCCTGGGTTATATTGCTTGCAAAAATACTGTCATGGTTAGGTAACCACCTTTCATCTTTGATTTATCTCCAAGTAGATCATGTTTTTATGGATAAGAACATTTTTTGAGACACCCCTTACTTGTTCAATTTCTCTGTTGTTTGTTTCAAGGTAGTACACATTTGGTACTAACAGGACTTAAAATGAGCATAGATTATTTTCTCATTTGGAAAATAATAAACGTTCTTTATAAAAGAAGGTCCTAAAAATCACTTATATTCACATTACTTAAGTGAGGATCATTGTTAACTATTAATATTTGAGTACATGACTTTTCAGTTTCTTTTAAAAAATGAATCACTTAGTTTTTATATCGTTGTTAACATACTGAATATACAAGTTTGGGTAGGACCTTGAATGAGACCTTAATGATCCATATCAATGAGTGACAGAAAATAAAAACTGAGGTAAGCGAAAAACAGAGATAGATCAAAACTCTCACCTAATCAATAGTTCAACTTCTGTCAAATCTTTTTTAAAAGGCCTTCGATTTCAATCACTTTTTAAAATAAAGGAATTATGAGGTTATTGTGATTATTTTTTAGGTTATCTCATGTGAGCTTTCTAACAAATATAATAGGCAGCAGTCATACCACCCTTTAACATCAATTGAGTTGGGCTAGATGCCAGGTGTCTCAATTCCATGGCCTCCGTTCTTTCTGTTACATCATGATTCCACCCATGGGATTTGCATGGCTGCACATACTCTAGTGAATCTGCCTGTGCCATTACTATCTTAGTTGTCTTGTGTAGCATCCAGACTCAGGTAAGCTAAAGAGGTATTGGAGACTTGGTCCAGACTCTAAGGGTCTGGCCTGGATCCCAAGTCCAGAGGTTATTTGGGAAGTTAGTTGGTTTGTTCTGGTGTACCTGCAGTGTGAACCTTTGAGTATCTGAAAAGCAGACATTTTGTTTGGAATCTTTGTTCCATCAATCCTAGTTGTGTGACTTTTGAAAAATTCCTAACATCTCTTAGCCTTAGGTTTATGATCAGTAAAAATGGAGAGAATCCATTTTATCTCTCAGAGCATAATTTTATCTCATTAAATATAATCACACATAAGTAGCACAGTCCACTGATAGGAGCAACTGATAGAAAGTACCCATCACATATTAGTAGGAGAAACCCAACTACCAACTGAGAAGACTTAAACCCTTGCTGAGGATTCTGCTGAGAAATAGCCTCATTCCCTAGAGATACTTCAAACTATGGGTCTCAGAGAATCTGGCTTAACACTTAGCCTTGTGTAAAAGGAGAGATGGAGATACAGGAGTCTGGCTGAAAAAAAGAATGGAGGTAACCCAACAATGTACTCATTGCTTTTCAAAGACCTTTACACAACAGTGACCCACCATATTTGTCTTTGAACCCTAAGTACCCAAGCATTTACTGAGTGACTAATATGTACCAAAGCCCTTCTAAATATGAGTGGTGCCCTTATGAAAATATTGGTTTGTCAAATGAATCTGTGAATGGAGGGGTGACTTGTGCATGTTGTAAAGGCATGCTGTGAAAACAGCTTTTCTTATTTTCTTCTTCTTTCTGCTCTTCAGTTTGGACCAACTTACAAACAATCTTATTCAGACTCAACTGATATTATTGGTCCAAGGATTTGAACTCAAGTTTCCCTGGTTCCATATCTGTTTCTTCTTTTATCGTAAAGACTTACCATGCCTCCACGTGTATGGCAGCCTCAGAAGGGACTCAGTGAATGTCTTATGAACTCTACACTCAAACAGCAGAGGATAGGAGACCAAATATAAGAAATAACAGTGACTAATGTAAGACAGTATATTGATTTCTGATTATCTCCCCTCATCAGAATGAGGCACATCGAATAACTAAATTTTCCAGGGAATTGAGATAATCTCTCTGCAAAGTTTAATTTTGATTTTCATCATCTTTCCTGAGAAATCATGTCCTAGAACATTATATGATTTTCTGCGTTTTTAGCCAGATAACTCTAAACATGTTTTACCTTTGTTCAAGTATTTGGGCACCATTACTTTGCTATGCCCTTCTCAGACTTCAGTTTTTCTGTCTCTCTCTTTCCTCTAAGTCTGGATATCAACTATCCTTTCTGCCATGTTTGCCATTCTTTCCTCCTTCCTTTCTCTCACTCCTTTCTTTTCCCTTCTTGATGTCTTCTTTTTTGTTTGCTGATGCTAATAGTTTTGACCTAAAAATCAGACGTCTGAATGAGTGAACACTTTAGCCAAAGTCTTGTATCCACAGAGTAAAGAACAAGTTTTAATGAAGGTGCTGTTTATTTCTCTTTTGCCCAAGTTCACGCCTTTTCCCATTTACTTCAACTGTGATATTTCAGGGGACTAGAAACAGCTTAATCAGGGACAGACTCAACTCCAGGTAAGTGAATGTGATACTCACTTCTTCAAGAGTGGCAAGAACAGATGGAAGTAGTAAAGGCTGGGTGGTCAGGGCTAGAGCCAGGCCTCTGGAAGAATTAGATCAGGGAATTCTAGAGACTAGTAAGACAAGGAGAATGACAGGAGGCAATGCCTGAGAGGAAGAATGAGTAAATGCCAGGCAGGAAAGGGAAAGGAACTGCTTCTCATTATGCACCCGCTACAGCCTGGCTGTTTCATGTAGTCCTCAGAATGAAGGTGTGTAGTTACTGTGCCACTTACATGCCCTCCTGCCCCATCCACGTTCTACTCTCTACCCCTTTTTTCCTTCATCCTATCCTCTAGCTTCCTGTGGGATTCAGTTAATAGGAGGCACTGACAGGCAACTGAAGGGGGGAGGAGAGGGAAGTCCACAAACATGGCAGAAATATCTATTTTTCTGGGTCACTGTGCGTTGGCTGCATTCCTCTCTCACAATGTCCAGCACCTGTTGAGCCATCTTCCCCACATAGCTCTGCTCCAGTCACTGTTCTTTCACTTGCCCCTTCAGGCCTTGATGTAATTGCTACACATTGTTGGTTCCCCAAACCTACCTTCGTCTTTGTAAGTTGGTCTTGTATTGACTTCTCTTCAATCATCAAACTTGGCAGTGTCATCAGTATTCTGCTGTTACCTTGACTGTTTTACTGTTTATAGCATGAATCTCAACACGCTATTTTGTCTTTCCAAGTGGGAGAAGCATGCTAATAATGCCTCCAATCCACCATCTTGAAAAACACTACTTTTTAAGAGGAAAACTTTTTTTTTTTTTTGAGACAGTTTCACTCTTGTTACCCAGGCTCGAGGGCAATGGCATGATCTCAGCTCACTGCAACCTCTGCCTCCTGGGTTCAAGCAATTCTCCTGCCTCAGCCTCCTGAGTAGCTGGGACTACAGGTGTGCACCACCATGCCCAGCTAATTTTTGTATTTTTAGTACAGACGGGGTTTCACCATGTTGACCAGGATTGTCTTGATCTCTTGACCTCATGATCTACCCGCCTCGACCTCCCAAAGTGCTGGGATTACAGGCGTGAGCCATCATGCCCGGCCTAAGAAAACAACGTTTTTATTTGTATAAGTTGCCAAATTTCATACATGCTTACCTCTGCTTCTGACTATAATAGTGTAACTGTGAATCCTCTCATAGTAAACAACTAGATAACTGGATGAAATACATAAGGCAACTATCTCTGGACAGTAGACAGCAGGCAGTGCAGGACTGTAATATGTGAGAGAAGGTAAATAAGCAAGGTGAATGCCTTAGTTCCTTCTCACACTGCTATGAAGAAATACCCAAGACTGGGTAATGTACGAATAAAAGAGGTTTAATTGACTCACAGTTCTGCAGGGCTGGGGAGGCCTCAGGAATCTTGCAATCATAGTAGAAGGGGAAGCAAACACATTCTTCTTCGCGTGAAGAAGGAGAAGAATGAGAACCAAGTAAAGGAGAAGAATGAGAACCACCTGAAGGTTTTCCCTTATAAAACCATTAGATCTCGTGAGAACTAACTCACGGGTCTAAGAACAGCATAGGGGAACCACCCCCATGATTCAATTACCTCCTGTCAGGTTTCTCTCATTACACTGGGGCTTACAACAATTCCAGATGATTGCTGGGTGGGGACACAGCTAAACCAAATCAGTGAGCATTACTGTATATTCATCCTGACTTTTCTGTCTGGAAGCATTTTCCAGATAGCACATAGAAGGAGATCAATTAGGATGCAGAAAGTGTGACACACCTGAAATTTAACAAGTAGAAACAGAGACTGGGAAGCTAGCAGAAAAAGAGATCCAAAATGTGTATGAAGACCCCCTTGAGCATCGTGTTGAATACTAAACCACAGTTGTGAAGGGCGAGACTCCATGAGGTTGGGCAAAGAACAACAAGAAACCGTAAGTTGAAGAGTTTCTAGAGTACACGCAGGGCTGGGAGATGTTTGTGTTCTGGTCAACCATAGTGAAGAGTCCTTGTTAAAGCTTTGAGGTATTCAGTGGAAACACTAGAGGGTCATGCCTTGCAAGAGTGAATAAACTAGATCTACAGTAAAGGACACTTGAAACCTGCTGTAACAACCTTATAGGAAAACTTTGAAAAGCTCAAACTGATTCTAAAGTAACTTAAAAGTTTCTAGAATAAAAAAAATTAAAGAAACATTACACACACACACACACACACACATACACACACATTCCAGCTCCTTCCGGCACTCAGGAAGGAGAATACTTTTGCACAATCTTAGCTATCACCACTGCCTGCATCACCCTGGCTAACAAGGAGATCTTGACTCTGTCCACATATTTAGTGCATAAGTACTGCAATCCTATTTATAACTAAGAAATCTCAGAGTCTATGTCACTACCCTCTTGTGTGTGTGTGTGTGTGTGTGTGTGTGTGTGCGTACGTATGTCCAGGGAATCCAGGGATGTGATGTTCCTTCTAGGCTCCTGGTAGTGTGTAACAGCATCGGTTCTGATGGCGGTCAGAGTGTAGTGACATAGACTCTGAGATTTCGTGGTTATAAATAGGATTGTAGTAGTAATGCACTGGATACGTGGACAGACTTAAGACCTCCTTGTTAGCCAGGGTGATGCAGGCAATGGTGATAGCTGAGGCTGTGCAAAAGTATTCTCCTTCCTGAGCACTGGAAGGAGCTGGATATATATATATATATGTGTGTGTGTGTGTGTGTGTGTGTAATCCAGCACTCACCAGTGTAACATGTACAATGTCCAGCATCTAATGAAGAATAGTAGACATTGGAAAAAGTAGTACAATTCAATTGATTGCAAGAAGCATCACAATTTATGATAACATAAATATTATATTATATATTATACAAATATATTACATTATATTTAATTAAAATATAAATTAAAGTCTCTTCTATTACAAGAAGAAACAGTCAACAGAAACATATTTTTTAAAAATGACAAAGGCAATGAAATTGGCAGAAAAGAATCTTAGAACAGCTTTACAAATACCTTTAAATTTTAAGGGAAACATAGTCTAATAAGGAGAGGGATGAAGGATTAAAAACTGGCACTTCTAGAAATGGAATAATATATGAATGAAACATTTCACTGGAGGAGATTAGCCACTGATTAACACCAGGAAAGCAAGAAAAAAAAAAAAACCATGGAATTTGAAAGCATAGCAATAGAAATCATGCAAACCGAAGCACAGAGGGAGAAAAAAATTGAACAAAAATAACAGAGCCTTGGTGACTCAGGAGACAGTATCAAATATCAACATATATGTGATTTGAGCTTAATAAAGGAGAAAATAAATTAACAAATGAAATTATTTGAAGAAATACTGGCAAAAATTTTTGCAAATGTGATGAAAATGGTAAATGTCTATATCCAAGATACTCAACAGAGCCTCGAGCAGGATAAACACAGTGAAAACCATATCAAGGCATATTGCAATAAAATTGTTGGAAACTTATGATAAAGAAGAAATCATGAAAGCAGCCGGAGAAAGAAAATATACGCTGTATACAGTGTAAACCTTAAGAATAGGCAGACTTCTCGTCTGACACATTGTAGGCCAGAAGACAATAGAATGGCATCTTTAAAGTCCTAAAAGAAAAAAATAAATAAAAAAGCTATCAACCTAGAATTTTATGTTAGGTGGAAATAGCTTTAAAAACAAAGGTAAAATAGAGTTTTTCAAATGAGCAAAAGCTGAGAGAATTCACTGACAGCAGACTTGCACTTTAAAAGATATTAAAGTTTTTCATCTGGAAGGAAAGCAATACCAGATGAAAACCTGAAATTAAACAAGAAAATAAGGAATATTGGAAATTGTAAATATGCTGTTTTATATATAAACACTCTTTTCTTTACCAACATGTAATGAATGTATAAGAATATTTGTGAGGTATTTTACACTGTTTTTCCTACTAAATCTTTGAAATCCTTCTGTTTTACACTTATATTACATATCAGTTTGAACTAGCCACATTTTAAGTATTCAGTAGCCATGTGTAGATGAGGGATTAGTCATCTGAAAACAATGTGTTTGTATTTGTGTTCTTATTTATTTTGTCTCACTCTACTAGAATGTAAGCTCTGAAACAGCAGTTACATTTTCTTATCCACACCTGTATCTTCTGTAGCTAGAACAGAACCTAGTACATGGTAGGTAATATTATTTATTTCTTGGATTAAAAGTGTTTCAAGGAAGAAGACATGGATACTGTATGCAGCAGATAGAAATTATAAGGTATGTGTTTTGGAAGCTAGAATGGTTCTTAAACGAGGTTTAGTTAGTATGGACTTCCAAATTTGATGGCTGTAGGTTTAAATCTCAGCTCTATCACCTGCAGTTGTGTGGCCTTGGGCAAATGTTTTAACCTTGATTTGGGGATGTCTAAAGTGGATAGGGCATGAAAGCAATTGGTCCCAGGAGGGAGGGTATTTTATCTCTGACATTGTTTTGAGCTGCTGGGGCATGATGATAATAAAAAGTCTTATTTTTATTATTAAAAAAATTCCCAACAGGCAATGCACCCCCATCCCTTGTCTGTACTTGAGTGTACCACTGTCATTGCTTCATCCTTGATATTCTACTGCCTCTGTGAGCTTACATTTTCTCACCTTTAAAATTATTTCTGTAATTTTATCTAGAAAATTTTTTATAGCCCTTATTACGTGCCAGGAAATTCTCAAGGATACACACATACACACACACACAAACACGCCCCTATCTACACACACACACACACACACACACACACACACACACCCATATCTATATATATAGATACACACACATATCTTTGTGTGTGTGTGTGTGTGTGTGTGTGTGTGTGTGTATCTATACATCTATCTATATATCTATCTCTACTTCTATCTCTGTTTAATTCTAGCAACAATCCTGGGAGAAAGGCAATTTTTCTATTCCCATTTTACAGATGAGGAAACAGAGGCCCAAGTTTACATAGCTGGGAAGAAGCAGAGCCAGGTTTTTAACTCAGGCAATTTGACTTCAGAGAATGCACTCTTATATTGCCTCTCCATAATAAGACCTACCATATAAAGTTGGAGATACTGAATGGAAAGTAGCCAGCACACTGTCCAGCCCACAGTAGATATTCCGTGGACAGGAGCTATTCTTATTATCACTATTAATAATGTTTTTATTGGCTGAGAATCTGAAATCACAGGGAGGGTAACTAACACCCCAAGGTTGCATCACTATTCAGAAGCAGACAGGGCTTAAGGTATATAACCTGCTGTTTTCCAGTCATGCCATATCTGTCCACTGTTAACCCTTTATGGGAAACTAAGAAGAAATAACCACTAGAGGAGTAAGGAAGAAGTGTTGACATTTTAATTAAATACACTGAGAGTTTGCTTTCTCTTGTGTGGTTTGAAGTCTTATTCTATCTGATCCTGGGAATTCACACATATCCTCCACAGGAATTTTTATGAAGAGAATATTCTAAAAACATCATTTCCCTGCCCCAGCTTCTTACCCACAGAGCAAGAATAGTGTTTAATATTCTAAGGCTCTTATATGTCATGATTTTTTAAACTTTAGTCACACTTTAATGTTTTTATACATTTTTAAAGCATAATTTAAACTTTCAAAACCTTAAAATTATGATGCAATTTACATAAAGTGCACCAATTTTAAGTGGGCAATTCGATGGATTTTCACAAAAATGTGTATGCAGCCATGTTACTACCACCCACATCAAGATAGGATATTTGCATGGTGCAGTGGCTTGTGACTGTAGTCCCAGTTACTAAGAAGGCTGAGGCGGGAGGATCACTGGAGCCCAGGAGTTGGAGGCTGCAGTAAGCTATGATCACACCACTGCACTCCAGTCTGGGAAACAGAGTGAGATCTTATCTCAAAATAAATAAATAAATAAATCAATAAGAAAAGAAAAAAAAAAGGAAGAAAAAAAGATGTAGAATATTTCCAGCACTTCAGAAGGCTCCCTCACGCCCCCTCCTTGACAATACTCCCACCAAAAATAACACCATTCTGACTTCTATCAACTTAGATTCATTTTGCCTATTCTTACTTTGAAAGGAATGTGGGGTCTAGCTTTTTGTTATTGTTGTTTATTTAACCTGATGTCTACAAAGTTCGTCTGTATTGTTGTGGGTAGCATTAGTTAGTTTTTTTATTGTTGAACAGTATCTTTGGTGACTATGCCACAATTTATATCTCCATATTTTGGTTTTGGACACTTATTAGTTTCCAGTTTGGAAGTATTCTAAATAAAGCACACCAATGAAGTTCTTGTATATTTTATTTAATGGACACAAGACTTTATTTTTATTGGATGTATACTCACTCATGGAAATGTTGGGTCATAGGGTATGTATATGATTAGGATTAAAAGTTAATGCAAGGAGTTTTTCAAAGAAGTTGTACTAATTTACAGTTCTTCAGTGTATGTAAAGGTTTTAGCTGCGTTGTATCCTCAACAGTTGGCATGGCTACCATAACTCGTCAAAATAATCTGTTTTTGAATATTCTGTTTCATTTTTAAGCAATGTATTAGATTATACGTAATTAACTAGTTAGCAAAAGACTACATTCTCATAGTTTAAGAAATGCCCATTGACAATTACAACATTAGGGCTATAGGCATTTTCGTCTGTACTCTGTTTTTCAAATCAGCATTATTAAAGTATAGTTCACACACAATAAAATAGACCAATTTTAAGGGCAATAATTAGTTGCATTTTGATAACTGTATATGGATATGCAACTGTATAAAATTACCAATTGTGTAGTCCCCATAGTAATCATAGAACGGAACATTTTCATCACCCTAAGAAGTTCCTTTATGTCCCTTTGAAGTTGTTAAAAGAAAAACTTCAGCTGAATTAAATTTGAAGGCATTTAATTGAGCAGCAAACTACTCGGGAATTGGGCAGACCCCAGAATCACAGCAGATTCAGACAGACTCCAGCGCAGCCATGTGGTGGAAGAAGATTTATAGAAAAAAAAAAAGGAAGTGAGGTACAGAAATTCAAAGTGAGGTACAGAAACAGCTGGACTGGTGGCTAAAGGTTGACGTTTACCTTATTTGAACTCTGCAGTGTATGAGTAGTTGATACCCCGCCCAGCTAGGAGGTAACCTAGTCACAGTCTGCAGGCAGAGGCTTTGCTGAGCTGTGGTGGGCTCGGCCCAGCTGCTGTGTGAATTTCCTTGTGGTTTTGTTTCTAGAGGTATAGTTAGAACTGCCTCAGTAATGGTGGACCACCTTGGTAATGGCAGACTGACTTGGTAATGGCAGATGCCCTTCCCCCCACAGAACTGAACCATCCCGGGTTCAGCTGTACTTTCTGTGAAACTCTCAATCCATAGCCTTTCAGATTGCTGGTCTTTGTGGGGGTGGGACCTGCCGAGCCAGATCACCTGGCTCCGTTTCAGCCCCCTTTTGCCAGTTAAATGGGCAGCTCTGTCTCCCAGGTGTTCCAGGTGCCAGTTGAAATGGCTGCTCAGATTTGTGTGAGTTTTTGTGGGGAGACCCACTGCATGGGCTGAAACAGCCATGCTGGGAACTCATGGGCTTTTCAGCCTGAGAATCTCCTGGTCTGTGGGCAGTAACAACTCCTTCGGAAATGTGGTGATTACTCCCCCTCTGCATTGTTTTTGCGGGGAACTGCACTCCAGAGCTGTCCCTATTCAGCCATCTTGGAGCCACCTAGCCAAGACTTATATTTTGTCATTTTGATAATAGCCATTGTAACTGCTACAGGATGATATATCATTGTCATTTTAATTTGCATTTCCCTAATAATTGGTGTGATGTTGAGCATTTTTTTCATGTGTCTGTTGGCCATTTGTACGTCATCTTTTGAGAAATGTCTATTCAGGTATTTCTTATATTTTAAAATCAAGGTTTATTTTTTGATATTGAGTTCTTTTTAGAGTTTTTTTTGTGTTTTGGCTCTTAATACCTTATCAGATTATTGATTGCAAATACTTTCTCTCAACCTGTAGGTTGTTTCTTCACTCTGTTTTCCTTTGCTTTGTAGAAACCTTTCAGTTTGAACTAATCTCATTTGTCTATTTTTGCTCTTATTGCCTGAGCTTTGGGTGCCAAATCTTAAAAAAATAATTGCCCAGATCGATATTGTGTAGTTTTTATCCCCTATTTTTTGAGTATTTTTATAGTTTCAGGTCTTATATTTAAGTCTTTAATACATTTTCAGTTGATTTTTGTATACAGTGTGAGATAAAAGGTCCAATTTCATTCTTCTGCATATGAATATCCAGTTTTTCCAGCATCATTTATTGAATAGACTGTTCTTTTTCCATTGTATGCTCTTGGCACCTTTTCAAAATCAATTAACTGTAAATGTGTGGTTTCATTTCTGGGCTATTTTGTTCATTGGTGGATATTTCTATTTATATGCCCATACATGCTGTTTTAATTGCTATAGCTTTGTAATAATTTAAAGTCAGGTAATCTGTTGACTCAAGCTTTGTTCTTTTTGATGGAGAGTGCCTTGGCTATTCAGGGTTTTTTTGTGGTTCCATATGAATTTCAGGATTGTTTTTCTATTTCTGTTAAAATGTCATTAGAATTTTGATAAGGATTACATTAAATCTGTAAATAGCTTTGGGTAGTATGAGTATCTTAACAATATTGATTATTCCAATCCATGAACACCAGATGTCTTTTCATTTAGTTGTATTTTCTTCAATTTTTTAAATTGTTTCATAGTTTCGGCCAGGTGCAGTGGCTCACGCCTGTAATCCCAGCACTTCGGAGGCTGAGGTGGTTGGATCACCTGAGGTCAGGGTTTTGAAACCAACCTGGCCAACATGGTGAAACCCCATCTCTACTAAAAATACAAAAATTTCCAGGTGTGGTGGCACATGCCTGTAATCCCAGCTACTTGAGAGGCTGAGGCAGGAGAATTGCTTGAACCTGAGAGGGAAAGGTTGCAGTGAGCTGAAATTGCCATTGCACTCAAGCCTAGGCAATAAGAGTGAAACTCTGTCTCAAAAATAAATAAATAAATAAATAAAACAAGTAAAAATAAAATAATTCTCAGTGTACAGATCTTTTACTGCCTTAATCTCTATTATGGCTAAAGTCAGGATGTCTAAACAGTCTTCATGCTTGTGTAATAATAATACATAACACTTACACATATGTTGTAAAAGCTCACACATATTCAACATTGACAATATATTAAGTATTGTGATAAATTTATATCAATTTTTATATTTCATTCTCATAAATATGCCCTATGACGTTTGCGTTATATTTCTGCTCCCTTCCTCATCCCCATTATATGGATGAATAAATTTAGTCACATGGAAATTAAGTTATTTGGCTGGGTGCAGTGGCTCATGACTGTAATCCCAACACATTGGAAGGCTGAGGCAGGTGAGTCACTTGAGCCCAGAAGTTTGAGATCAGCCTGGGCAACATAGCAAGACCCTATCTCTACCCACCCACCACCCCAAAAAATTAGCTGGGTGTGGTGTCCCACGCCTATAGTCTCAGCTACCTGGAAGGCTGAGATGAGGGAATGACTTGAGCCCAGGAGTTCAAGGTGGTAGGGAGCTATGATTGCACCATTGCACTCCAGCCTGTGTGATAGAGCAAGACCCTGTTCCAAAATAATAAGAATAAAAACAAAAGAAATTAAGTTACTTGATCAAAGTTACTTAGTAAGTATAAGAACTGAAATTTGTACCTTAGTCCATAGGTATATGTTTTTTAGAATCAAAATATACACTACATGGTGATGTTTAATTAAGCAGATACTTGTTATAATGCTACTATAGGACAGGTTCTGCTCTAGGGAATTTCTCATTAACTACTATGTCGAATCCATCACTAAGTACTATTAATTTTATCTCTTAAATATCTCCCAACTTCTTCCCTTTCTCTCCTTGTTCAATGGCACCAACCTAGTCCAAACCACTATCATCTGCCATTGAGATTATGGCAACAGTTTTCTCATAGACATACAAGCATTCATTTCTAGGTCCACCCAATCCGTTGTCTGCTCTGCAGTCAGAGTGTGTGTGTGTGTGTGTGTGTGTGTGTGTGTGTGTTTCAGAACAAAAATCTGCTAATATATTTTTGTGTGAAATCCTTCAAAGACTGTGGAATAAGTATTCAAATCTGAATGTTTGGACCTTTAACTACTTCTACAGTCTTCGATGAATCTCCTGAATTTTTTTTCTTAGTGCTTCAATCACATTGAACCCTTTTCAGCTCCTTTAATCTCCTCTAGAGTTTTGACACAGGCTGTTCTATAAACTGGAGCACATCCCTTTCTTTCTGTCCTTTAATTACCTTCAGTGTCAGATCTCCTATTAGTTATCACGTCTTCCAGAAGCAAGGAAGCCTTCCTTGCCCTGGTTGTCTTGAATAAGTCAATCCCTTCATTGTAGGCTCTCATAAAACCTAACTTTCTTGTGTGGCATTTGCTAGAGTTAACTTTACGCATAATTATTTGATTAATGTCTATTTTTTTTTCCAATTAGCTATACTAGGCATGAATAAACCTACATGTCTGTTTTTCCTCATCATTGCATTTCTAGAATTAGTATTGCAGTACTATTTGTTGAATCAATAAATGAAGAACATTTACACAATGTCTGTTCCTGAGAATTTTGTAACACAGGATATAGACAAGTAACAGAAATTACAACGTCTTAGGTTAGGTGTTACAATAGGGTTACCAGAGGCTGTGAGAGCAAAAAAGAGGCACTCAAACTGGACTTGCAGCCATGAGAAGGATACCTGAATGAAGCAAAGTGTAATCTAATATCTGAGGTTTAAGTAGACATTAGCCAGGTATGATTGACAGATATGAGTGTGATCTTGGAGGAAAGGAGAATGTTACAGGTAAGGTGTACAGAGTAACCAAAGACCATGCAATGTGAAATAGAAGGCTACCTTGATGAACTCAGAGATTATCAGGATGGGAGGGGCATGGAGAGGGAAGTAGGGTAGATGTAAGAGACAAAAATCATGCAGATAAGCAGATATTCCTGCAATCTGGAGCAGGGAGTTTATTATAATTTTGTAGTTTATTCTGAAGGCAATGGCATAGCACTGGAAGAATTTTAAGTAGAGAAGTAATCTTCCCTAGAGCTTTGACACAGGCTTTGCATCTATCTACACAGTTAGTGTGTATTTTAGAAATGCCATAGTTGTTGTAATCTAGGGAATGATTAGAGTCTAGCCTGTCTGAGGCAGGAAAAATGAGTTGTGAGGTTGTTTCAGAAGTCCTGGCAAGAGGTGACAGCAGCCTGGAGTAGGCTAGTGTCAGTGGAATTGGTAAGAGGTTGGTAAATCTGAGAAATATTGAAAGGTGGATTCTACATGATAGGGTGACTGGGTGGAAGTGGAAGTGAGGAGAGAGATGGTAAGAATGCCATCTGGGTTTCTTACTTGGAGAGCGGTGGGGCTGTCCAATGAGTAAGGAAACCGAAGAGAAGAATGCTGGGTGTGTTAGAATGGAGCACTTCAGTAAAATGCTGGGAAATGGTGCTTGTAGGACAGCCTAATGGAGATGTCTATGAAACAGGCAGGTGTATGAGATGGGAGCTGAAGACAGTGATCTGGGTAGAAGCCATAGGCCCCATATCTGAGTCATCAGCACCAAGATGGTAATTGAAGTTACAGTGGATGAAAATGTTCATGAGTAATGTTTTGAATAAGAAGAGAAGAGGACCTAGATGCAACCTCTGAGAAATATGTAAATTTAACGGATGTCAGAGGAAGGGAAGCTCACAAGGGGGAACTAAAAAAGGGAGAAACAAAGCCATGTGAAGTGCAGTTGACAACGATTGGAGAAAAATGTACTGTAAAGAGGAGCTCTCCAAATCATTGAGCAACTGCTTCAAGGTCGAAGTACTCAAAGGCTCTAGTGAGAAGCAGGTAAGTGATGATTTTGATCAAGTAGTGTTGTTATTTGTATTTGGTGGAGGAGAAGGAAGCTAGGTTTCACTGTCAGAGGAATGCACAGCAGATGAAATTCAGGGAACACAGAGAGAACTGGGCCTACCAAGTTTTCTATGCACAGGATCCGGGGTCACTTGAGGTGATTATTTTCTTAAGTACAAACAAACGAACACATAAAAATGCCCTTGGGAAGGAATCAACAGAGAGGAAGTGACTGAAGATAAAGAAATTGCAACGGGTAATTAATACAGCAAGGGATATAAGAAGAGAGACGGTGGGTGATACCCCTGAGCACACATAGGGAAAGTTAGTCTTAAAGCAAGATGCATAAAACCTCTTTCAATGTAATTGTATTAAAGGACAGGATGGATACACGTACAGGTGAGTTTGTATGCTTGGTGTTAAAACATTTTTTTTAAAAATCCTAATCTTGTTGTTTGATTTGCTTTGTGAATTAGGAGGTGAAGTAATCTGCTGAGAGTAAAAAGAAACAGGCATTTGGGGATTTGAGATGATAATAAGTAACTTGAAACAGTTACTAAGGAGAAAAGAAGACTGATCTCCTGAAAATCTCTTCCAAGTCACCATTTTTTATAGCTGCATAGTATTTTATTTTGTGGGTGCAAAATAATTACTTCAGCCATGATTTGTTAGTGAATCTCCAGGCTGAGTTTGCTTAGCCATTATTATGCATTGCAATGGCTGTTATCAATAAATTTATTAAAAATGTTTATTAATTGTCTTCTATGTACAACATAGAGGATGCAGTGATAAATAAGACATTACTAAAGTAGTGAGCTTCAAATTTAATAGACTATGTGACATTAATGGCTCTGAAACAAGAAGAATATGAAAAGTTTCTAAACAGAGGATCAAAACAAAGTGTTACAGGAACGCAGTGGAAGAAGAGAGTGATTCTGATTTTGGAGGTCCTCCATAGGTTTAACAGACAGGATAACCTCTGAAAATGACACCAAACATGTGTATCATTTTATAGAAAATAGTTTGAAGAAGGGCATTCATGTAGAGGAGTTACCCAAACCAATGCATTCCAAGAGGAATGTGCTGACTTCATATCATAACGAGACATAACTGGTTTGTCATAGAGAGAAATGAAAGAGAAAGGTAGGGATGGGGCTTGGAAGATAGATTGTTACCACATTATGGAGAGAGAATACTCAGATCCTTATTTTCTAGACAAAGCTGTGCCATAATTCAAGCCCTCAAGAGACATAGACTCTTGTGGGAAGAAAGAAGAACATACCAGATATTTGATTAGCTAATAAGGAACAATGTATCACCAGGCAGTAAGTACTAACCCTTAGCTTTGACCCATCAGTTACACAGTGAATTCTTGTTGAACGAATGAAGGTCAAAGGTAGAAACTATAAATACAACTGTTATTCAGAATAGGAAGAGCTTGGCTACAATGACTAAGAAAAACTTCCCAAATCACTTTTTCATATTTTTAAGGGTGTGGCTTGACGTGTTCATCCCTTCCTCTCTTGCTTGCTTTCTCTCAAAATGCAAACCGGCTACTGAAGATTGTTTTCTTTATTTTTGGAGACTGTATAACATGATATAATTATCATTACTGATGGACACATGTAGATGCTAAAAAAAGGCTATTTATTTATTTATTTATTTATTTATTTTTGAGAAGTTGATATACGGAAACTTGACAATAGAACTCAAGAATATTTTCATAGCTGAAATAGTAGGAGAAAAGCTGTTCTCTCTTACACAAACAGCTTCTTCCTGAGAGGCTGATCATAGTGGTAAGAGTTTGTTTGTATTGGCCCAGTATAAAATGAGTAGACATGTGGTAATGATAAATAAATATGTAGTCTAATTATGACTCGATTCAGTCAAACCTTTTACTGGCATGTATGTCAGAAAATTCTAGCTGCAATTCAGCCTGTCTTGAAATGTCCCTTTGTCTCACTTATGTCTAGCATCTCCAGTGATGCTTTTATATTTCCCTGGAATTTAGTAGACGTGTGTGACATCTGCTACTGAGGCCAAAAAGTCCACATTGAAGTCAAAGGAATACCTTTGGAATCTGTGTCTCTATTATTATGGTCCAGCCATCTTCTACCATTATAATAAAAGTTGCTTTGTGGGAGAGTGGAGGTCCATACTGGAATATGAACATTTGCCACAATGAGTCAACCAGTAGTTGAGGTAACTGTGCATTTTGAAGTTTAATTCATTTCACGGAGAAGTAATACTTTGATGTTTCACTCAGTTTGACTTTTATTCTCACTAAATCAGATTGTAGGAATGGGTTTGGGAGTCCTTTCTCCCTTTATGTTAGTCGTCTGAAAAGATACCATCTACATTTTTTATTTAAACAAAAGAGAAAGCAGAGTAAAGATGGTCAGAGAACAGCTTGCCAGGTAGCAATTTGGAGGAGATGAAAATTATGTCAGACTTCTGTGAAGCTTTTGCTGCTCTGGCCTTAAAATTCCTCATCACCTCAGGGCCCTCCACTTTTCTGTTATGGCCAAGTATGCACCCATTGTTAGACTATTAGCTCCCAAAGAGGACAGATTTTGTCTCTCTTATCCATTCATATAGCTCCCCAACCCAAGATGAGTAGAACTGACCCCCTCCACTCTGACACTTGTTTCCATGGAAACCCAACAGGGAACAGGAAGAAGAGTCCAAAATTATGCCTCTTTCAGGGGGCAGAATCCATTAGGCTTACACTTGTGACTGGGTTCCTTCACATGGTTATTTTAAAGTAATGAACCTAAGCTTTCCCCGGGTCTGATTCATGCTTTTAAAAGGTAATGAGAGAACGATTTTTGAGAAAGAGGTTACCCTTAGTCTATGTTTATCACTAACGGTAGACTTGCAGATCACACACTGGCAGATGAGGCCCCGTCATTCTGCTGTCATGTGAAAGCTGATGTCAACCTAAGGCTTTAGTTTGACAGGGCAAATGCAGAGACACTGCCAAGAGTTCGAGAGTCATACTGGTTTTCTGCCTGATTTATTCTCCTTCCCAGGATTCTTCTGTATTCTGTTCTTGGAGCCAAATCATGTTAGATATAGAATAGTGTGGAGTGGTGCCACGTGCAGAAAAGGTAAATGCAAAAAGGTGACAAGCATTATTTGAAGACCTACTATTTCCCAGGCCTTCTGATAGGGACACACACACACACACACACACACACACACACACACACACACTTGAATCCTGACAGCAACATATTGAAGCGGATATTATATCCAGACAGAGCTAATATTTTTGAAATATAAGCTAATATTTGTGTGGTATATGTGCTTCTAAAGTATCTCTTTCTGTTTGTGTATGTGTGTATATGTGTATGTATGTACAGCTCTGTTGAAAAACATTTGCAAAGTTTGCATGAATTGGATTATATTGTTGTAAAATCTTTCTACTTAAAAATGACAGCCTAGTAGTTCATCATCCTAACACATCAAAGTTTATTTTCCAATCTTAAGTTGTGGTTATTTAGGTTATTGCCAACATTCTATTCTTGGTTATTTAAGTTGGAAAATATTCCATCATAGGCGTTATCACTGATTTTTTAACCACAGCTTTTTTATATTTAGCAATAACCTTTTTTCACCCAATTCACATGATATTGTGACAGATACCGTGGTGGTCACTTTTTTATGTATTTGATAATTTTTATGGTTAATTATTAGATTAAAAGGCACGAATATTTTAAATGATACTTAATACATGTTTCCAGGTTGGCCTGAAGAATAATTACTAGTGTCTTACATCTGCCCTAAAGGTATGAGATGGTCCCTTTCCCTACACTCTTGCTAAAGCGGATACTTTCAATCCTAATTTATTAACCTGATGGGCAAAAGATAGTTTCATTTGAAACTGAATTTTCTGATTAGAGTTTGTCCCAAGTACAGTTTATTGGTCAAGAAAAACAGACCCAATTTCTACTAAAATAAGAAAAGTTAAGGATTATCATGTTAGTACTTAGGATGTATTTTGCAACAATTTAAAATCAAGTGACTTGATTAGAACTTTATTCTAGCTGTTCATTGCATTTAGGGACTCTTTTTCCCTATTGAATCGTGCCGTGTATAATAGCATAAAGACACAGCAGGAGATAGATGTTTTTGAAAAAAATTCAGAAGCCAAATCAAAAAGGCAAACTCACAGTTCACGTTCCTTTGATTTTATCAGTAATTATTTTGCAAGCATTTACACTCAGTTTGAAACTTGCCATTCATAGAAGCCACCATTTTTTTTCTGGATGTCATAGAACTATGCACTGGAAAATATAAATGGAGGAGGATTTTTGAGTTGTTGCATAAAAATTGGAAGATTGTGAGACTTGAAAATGTCCCTTCTTGGTTTACAATTGTCTGTTTGCTTCTACATTTTTTTTTTTAATCTTATGATGTGAGTAATATGTACACAATTTGGACAATGGTATACGATAAAAAAAGTACTATACTACCTGGAAGGAAATTTGAGTTTTAACCCAGGATTTATTCAATAGGAACCTGTGTAACTTTAGCCAGATTATATCACTTCTCTTGTCATCAATATCACAATGTACAAAATGAAAGAGATGGACTAGACAATGTTTATAGCCATTTTCCAAACCTAATATTTAGCTCGATTTTTTTCTGGGTGGGGAGAGAGGTATCTTAGTGATTAACTTGCATAAGTAACAAAATTAACTACAAATCTGATATTTTCCATTGAATATGCATGCATAACAGGAGATATTGGGCAGAGAGATAATACCTTTTACTATCTGTCTACTGTTCTAAATTTTTAAGCTAAAAGAGAGGAAGGAAAATATCCTGAATGTTCATGTTGACTCTTAGGTTGGAGGTATATACTTCATGTATCAGGTGGCTAAAATTTAACTTGTGCATTAAAAATGCATTCCATTTCCTGAATGTTTCATGTCATTTTCCTAGCCAAACAAGTAGAATGGACTGTGACAGCTCTTTTTCTCTGCTCAGCATGTTTTGTAGCCCCTTTTCTGGTTTCTGGAGCCAATTCTAACCCACTCCTTGTGGTTTTGGTGGAACTGTCAATCATAGTGTCTGCTCCCCTCCCTACATCAACTCATTGAAAAGCAGGTGACTGAGCTAGGCCGGTTAGAGTCCACTCTGGGACTTTTCTGCTGTAGTTGGAGGGAAAGATTCTCGTTTCTCTTTGGATCTCAGGTTAAAACTTGAAGGGCTAACCTTGCCAGTGGCCATCATTCCCAACATGTGGAAGTAGCCTGTCTGCAAGGAGAGGCAGTCAGGCTGACCAAGAAAGAGAATTAAAAACGAGCGGCCGGGCGCGGTGGCTCAAGCCTGTAATCCCAGCACTTTGGGAGGCCGAGGCGGGTGGATCATGAGGTCGAGAGATCGAGACCATACTGGTCAACATGGTGAAACCCCGTCTCTACTAAAAATACAAAAAAATTAGCTGGGCATGGTGGCACATGCCTGTAATCCCAGCTACTCAGGAGGCTGAGGCAGGAGAATTGCCTGAACCCAGGAGGCGGAGGTTGCGGTGAGCCGAGATCGCGCCATTGCACTCCAGCCTGGGTAGCAAGAGCGAAACTCCGTCTCAAAAAAAAAAAAAAAATGAGTAGACAGGAATAACTCTGATGATACTGGTTGTATCCTGAATCCTCCAATATACACATGATTCGATGATTCCCGTTTGAAAATTAAGCTTTTTGAGTTGTTTTCTAATGTTAGCAATTGAAATAATCCTAATACAGAAAATAAAAGGGAAGTTAAAACCCAAAACAGAACTGTTCCCAAATACTTCTTTTTGGAGGCCTGTTCAGTGCATACATGCAACCTGATAAATAGTGAAAATAATTTTAATGATAGTAGTTCAAGCAAAGAGTCCTGGGTTGTCAGATTGGACTAGAGGCATGCTTATCAAATATGTAAAACTACCAACAAAATATGAGACATTATTATAAAAGCTCAGAGAATTAAAAACTACTTGTAAAAGTTATTGCACAGTTGTAACAGATTTGTACACATTGACATGTACACATTTGAAATAATGATGCTGTTGGTAAGAATCCTGACAAGAAAATTAAGAGAACTGGGCTGAAGTACCAGTTTTATATCTAAAGGTATGTTGCCATGGGTAGGTGACTTTTCCCTAGGACTCAGTGTCCTCTTTTGTGAAATGAGGTGTTTGGAATTCATTGCCCTATGGGTCTTTTCAGTTCAGAAGCTCTCTCTTCTCCTCTCATTCCTTCTCCCCTCATCTCTGCTTTTTCTTCTACTACAGTGTGCAGTTCTGATATCTCAGGCCATGAAAGTCATAAGTGAGCTGGAGAATTTACAAGGAAGGGTGATCACAGAATCAAGGTAAGAAAAACACAAAAGCAAAGGATTCTTCAAATTGGAACCTAGTTTGAGAAGGACCACATCGACAAAATTGAATGTACTTTGTGGTTCACCAAACCATTTTCCCTTTTGCTTCTGAGTACATACTAGATTATATTTCTGGCTATGATTGCAGTGAGGTGTGGCCCTTTGAGTGAGCTATTGACAATAAGATACTAGAATAAATGATGTACACCACCTGTAGGCCTGGACCGTAAACTTTCCACTAAGTCCTCCACATTCTTTCTTTTATTTTCTCCACTGATCGAATGCAGAGGATCCAGTGGTGGACTTCAAAGGCCTGGGTCCTTGAAATGAATGCATGGAGCAAAGCCATGAGTCTTTTTCTTTCTTTATGTACATATCTTTCCTTATCTCACTTATTTATCCTTTTAGATAACATGGACCAACATTACCCTTCACCAAAATACCCTTCACCTTTAATAGCACTGCCAAGGACAGGATGCTCAGTTGAATGGACTCTGACTGTGACTCGTTTTATTTTTTTACTAATTTTTTTTTCTATTTAAATAAAATGTAACATGAAGTAGAATACAGGTTTCAGGGATAGTAACTGATTTTTAAATTTTGTACCCAGACATTTGGCATTATGTTCCTGTTACAGCCTGATATGGTTTGGATCTGTGTCCCCGCCCAAATCTCATGTTGATTTGTAATCCCCAGTATTAGATGTGGGTCCTGGTGGGAGATGATTGGATCACCGGGCTGAGTTCTCATGAAGGGATTAGCATTGTCCCCTCTGTGCTGTTCTTGTGAAAGTGAGTGAGTAGGTTATTGTGAGATCTGGTTGTTTAAAATTGTGTAGCGCCTGCCCCTTTTCTCTTGGCCCTGCTCCTTCCAAGTAAGATTCCTGCTCCCACTTGTCTGCCATGATTGCAGATTTCTTGAGCCTTCCCCAGAAGCAGAAGCCGCTATGCTTTCTGTACAGCCTGCAGAACCATGAGCCAATTAAACCTTTTTTCATTATAAATTACCCAGTCTCGGGTATTTCTTTATAGCAGTGTGTTGACGGACTATTACACAGCCATTGTAAGTTTCACCATTGTGGTTTTGATGCCTGTTGTGCCTTTGTTACTCTTCCTAAAGAGAGCTCCCAGAGTCTGTGATCTCCTGAAAACTTCATTGACTCTTTTGTCTTCACTCTACAGCAATGGGATAAATGTTCTCTTGAATAGCAGGGATTATTTATGGCAAAGGTTTCCTCAATGTCAATTTATCCACAGAGGGAAGTACAACTCCAAGGGCATGTTCTTCTCTGGATGCCAGACCCAACTCCCATTAGCACTAACGAGTACTACGTGTGAGACTGTTGCCTTTTCTGGGCCACTGTAGCATAGAGAGAAGCCTCTTCTCATCCATCACATCACCCTCAACCCTTGCTCACTCACTTCCTTCTTCTCTAAATAGCTTTCCAAATGAGAAAGTGGAAACATTCCATTGTTTATCTCTGACCAAAATGTTCTTTTCAATAACAGTGATGAGGTATTCTAAAGCCAAAAGGTCTTCCAAAGTCTGGCACCATCCTGTGTCCTGTGCTCTCCCTGGACTCAGGACTGCGCTACAGGACCTGGCCTCATGGAAAGGTCAAATCTTGATTATTTATAGGGCCGACTGTAACCTCTTGAAGCTGAGGAACCCTGACTTCTTCGGATCTAACACAGTACTTGGTCTCTTTGTAGGTGAGTAGCAGATGTTCCGTAATTGTAGCCAGATACTTGCTATGGCCTTGCAGCTGTGGTGGAGGCAAGACTGTCCATGAGGAGCAGAGGTGATATAGCTATTGTGGGCTGACACGCAGGGAATCAAGGCCAGAGATGCTGTGAGACATTCTACCATACTCAGAGCAGCCCCCGTCACAAAGGAATCTGACCTAAAGTGTCAACAGTTGGGAGGCTGAGAAATCCTATACTACAGTTAGTTTCTGTGGCTCATAATTAATAACTTTTCTAAAATAGGTGATATTATTAACCCTATTTTATGATGAGGGAAGAGATTGAATTAGGTTAAATAAAATGTTTAGGACTAAATACTAAAGATGGCCTGGAAAAGGAGAGATTCATATTAGTCCAGACTTTCGTGATCTTTTGTTAGTGAAACTATTTGTGTTTTTTGACAAAAAGCACAATTCGACTTTGCGGTGGCTTTGTAACGTGTCAACTTGGCTACAGTGACCTACATTTTCCCAAATCCCCATTTCTTGCATGTTTCCGGATAGGATTGAACAAAAGAGATATTTTTGGGTGAGATATGTGGGGCAGATGTGATGCAGCTGCCGTTTCGTAGTTCCCAAGTATTGTCACCGACTTGCGGGCTCACCTTTGGTGTGAGGCAGGAGCCAGCCCACAACCGTTTCAATTTCCTTTGGATCTTCCTCCAATTTTTCCCACTCTTGGGTCAGATGTGTGTGTAGCTCTGTGAGGAAAGGTCCTAGCTTTTGCAGGACACTCACTATAACAAGAACAGATGGGGATTTCAGTCTGTGCTTGTGGGCTCCGGCTTGTGATTGTGGTTCCAGCTTGATCTTGCTTACTCCCATGTAATGTTTCTCTTCTCTTCCTGACTGTCTGCCCTCTGGACTTGAAGTTCCAGCATCAGACAGGATGACAACAGTCTCACAGTGACTGCTTAACCAAGTCTCACAACTGTAGGAAGTCAAACTGCTGTAGCAAATATATGTATGTGTATGTGCATATAGATAGACACACATATATGACACACACACGCACACACACACACACACACACACACACACACACACACACTTGTGGTTTTGCTTCTCTGTGCCTTGATACAACTGGTAATATTTTAGATAAAAGTTTTTATGAGAAAGTTGTAAATTAATAACTACATAAAAAGTTTTGAATAAAGTGAAAAGACACTTATAATCCCCTCATCTTAAAATAACTACTATTTGTTTCTGTAAACACCTTCCTTTTTACGCAGGTATACACTAAAACAAAAAAGTAATTATTGGTTAAACGAAAACGTGTACCTCTCTAGGTATCAATTTATTTTTTGCCTTAACTTCCTCACTTCTATTATAGCTTCATATCCAGTGTTCTCTGCTGCCGGTGAGGTGGACGTCTGTATCTCTACTCCTTGCTTTAACACTCATTGTTGAAATGGGGAAAATGCTTCTTACACACTCTTGTACTATGCTCTGTTATAGCATCTTGTGCTCTGCTCTGCTATAGCAAAAACATAGCATTCCTTGGGATCTCAATTTATTAGTGATATGTATTTTTAATTTTTAAATGTATTTGTGTAATTGTCTCAGCAGCTTGGAGGATATTGTGAGGTATAGGACCAAAGGCAATTTGAGAAGTCCACTGTCTCATGTTGTCAGATTTACTCTTTCCCTGCTTTAATGGTTCATAACCCTTTGAAAAGGCAATGGGCCTTCATCCTCTCTTTCCTTAGGGTAAAGTTTCTTTCCATGAGGAGGATGGCAATATAATTTGTTGTCCATTCTGGCACCTCCTTGAGAGCAGCAGAGGGAGTATGACTAACAATGATGCTGGGAGAGTAGGCACAGACAGTTTGTCACTTATGAGGCTGTCTGGCCTGTCATGAAACAGACCATTCTTGTGTTAAATCCATCTTACCTGAGACAGAGGCATTTTTTATGGAATTATAGTCATACTTTATATTGCACTGTTTTACAGACCACCAACAATGTATGAGTTCCAATTTCACTGCATTCTCACTAACAGTTGTTATTTTCTGTTTAAAAAGAAAATTCTAGCCATACTAATGGGTACAAAATGACATCTCATTATGGTTTTAGTTTGTATTTCCTTGATGATGTTAATTTTGAGCACATTTTCATGTCCTTATTGACTAATTATTTATCTGTTTTGGAAATTGTCTATTTAGGTTCTGTATTCAAGTTTTAATTGGGCTATTTGACTTTTTGTTGTTGAGTTTGTTATATATTCTTTATACTAGGCCCTATGGTTTGCAAAACTTTTCTCCCACTAGGCAGGTTGTCTTTTCACTTTCTTGGTAGTGTCTTTTAACGTACATAAGTTTTTGCTTTTGATGAAGCTGAATTTATCTTTTAATTTTGTTGCTTGTGTTTTGGGTGTCATATTTAAGAAACGCCACCCAATCTAAGGTTAAAAATATTTAACCCCATATTTTCTTTCAAGAGTTTTGGAGTTTATCTCTCAAATTTAGGCCTTTGATTCTTTTGGAGTTAATAATTCACTTATGGTATGTGGTTGGAGTCTAAATTAATTCTTTTGTATGTAGATATCCAATTGTCTCAGCAACATTTGTTAAAAAGATTATTCTTTCTTCATTTAATTCGTTGGTGCCTCTGTCAAGAACCAACTGACCATAGAAGTATGAGTTTATTTTTGGACTCCCAATTCTATTGCATTGATCTACGTATCTATCCTTATGCCAGCAACATGCTGTCTTGACTATTGTGACTCTGTAATAAATTTTGGAGTTGGAAAGTATGTATCCTTTAACTTAGTTCTTTTTCATAATTCATTTGGCTATTAAAGGGCTCTTGCAATTACACATGAATTTTTGTTTCAGCTTGTCAATTTTCATGTCATTCATATGCAGATAGAGAGAGTCTTACTTTCTTCCTTTTCCATTTAGGTGATTACCTTACCAGCCAACCTACTTTCCTTCTTTCCTTCCTTCCTTCCTTCCTTCCTTCCTTCCTTCCTTCCTTCCTTCCTTCCTTCCTTCCTCCCTGCCCCCGATTTGAACAGAAATGGGGACAGTGGATATCCTTGTCTTGTTCTTGATTTTAGGACCAAAGTTTTTAACATTAAGTATGATGTCAGCTAGAGGTTTTCCATAGATGTCTTTTTGTCAGATTGATGAAGTTCATTTCTGTTCCCAGTTAGTTGAATGTTTTTTTATTATGAAAGGATGTTGGGTTTTGTCAAATGCTTTTTCTGTCTTCTGAGATCATTATATGGATTTTGCTTTTATTCTATTGACATGGAGTATTAATTTATTTTTAGATGTTAAACCAACCTTGCATTTTCACTTAGTCATGGTTTATAATCATTTTTATATGCTGCCAAAATTTGTTTGCTCATATTTTGTTGAATGCTTTGCATCTGTGTTCATACGGGATATTAACTGTTGGTTTTCTTTTCTTGCAGTGTTTTTGTCTGGCTTTAGTATTGATAGCCTGACATAATAAGTGAGAATGTGTTTCTTCCTCTTCTATTGTTTTGGAAGAATTTGTGAAGGATTAGTTTTAATTCTTTCTGTGTTTGGTGAAATTCACCACTGAAGGCATCTTCACTGGGGTTTCCAGTGAGAAACAAAAATTTTGATTACTAATTCAATCTTTTTTGTTGTTGTTATAGGTCTATTCATATTTTCTATTTCTTTTTGGGTCTGTTTTGGCAGTTTGTGTGTTTCTAGATTTGCCAATATCATTTAGGTTATTCAATTTGTTATTATCCTCTCATTTCTGTAAGGTCTGTGTAATGTCCCCACTTGCATTCCTAATTTTAGGAAATTAGATAACATGAACAGACCAATAACAGGCAGTGAGATTGAAATGGTAATTTAAAAATTACCAAAAAAAAAAAAAAACAACCCAGGACCAGATGGATTCACAGCAGAAATGTATCAGACATTCAGAGAAGAATTGGTACCAATCCTTTTGACACTATTCCACAAGACAGAGAAAGAAGGAACCCTCCCTAATTCATTCCATGAAGCCAGCCATCACCCTAATACCAAAATCAGGAAAGGATATAACCAAAAAAGAAAACTACAGACTGATATCCTTGATGAACATAGATGCTAAAATCCTTAACAAAATTCTAGCCAACTGAATCCAGCAACATATTGAAAAGATAATCCACCATGATCAAGAGGGTTTCATATCAGGGATGCAGTGATGGCTTAACATCCACAAGTCAATAAATGTGATACATCACATAAACATAATTAAAAACAAAAATCACATGATTACCTCAATAGATGCAGAAAAAAGCATTCGACAAAATCCAGCATCCCTTTATGATTAAAACTCTCAGCAAAATCGTTATACAAGGGACATACCAGAATGTAATAAAGGCCGTCTATGGCAAACCCACAGCAGACATAATACTGAATGGAGAAAAGTTGAAAGCATTCCCTCTGAGAACTGAAACAAGACAAGGATGCCCAATCTCACTATTCCTCTTCAACATAGTACTGGAAGTCCTAGCCAGAGCAGTCAGACAAGAGAAAGAAACCAAGAAAGTTCGAATTGGTAAAGAGGAAGTCAAACTGTCACTTTTTGCTGACAATTTGATGGTTTACCTTGAAAACGCTAAGGACTTCTCTGGAAAGCTCCCAGGACTGATAAAATAATTCAGCAAAGTTTCTGGATACATGATTAATGTACACAAATCAGTAGCTCTTCTATACACCAACAGTGACCAAGCAGAGAATCAAGAGCTCAACTACTTTTACAATAGCTGCAAAAAAGCAAAATAAAATAAAATGAAATACTTAGGAATATACTTAAAGGAGTTGAAAGACCTCTGAAAGGAAAACTACAAATCATATTTCATGACACAGACAACTGGAAACACATCCCATGCTCATGGATGGGTAGAATCAATATTGTAAAAACAACCATACTGCCAAAGGCAATCTATAGGTTCAACATAATCTTCAACCAAATACTGCAATCAATATTCACAGAATTAGAAAAAAAAATTCTAAAATTCATATGGAACCAAAAAAGAGCCCAAATAGCCAAAGCAAGACTAAACAAAAAGAACAAATCTAGAGTCATCACACTGCCTTATTTCAAACTATAAGGCCATAGTCACCAAACAGTGAGGTACTGGTATAAAAATAGGCACATAAACCAGTGGAACAGAATAGAGAACCCAGAAACAAACCCAAATACTTACAACAAACTGCTCTTCAACAAAGCAAAGAAAAACATAAAGTGGGGAAAGGACACCCTTTTCAACAAATGGTGCTGGAATAATTGGCCAGCCACATGTAGGAGAATGAAACTGGATCCTCATGTCTCACCTTATTAAAAAAACCAACTAAAGATGGATTAAAGACTTAAACCTAAAACCTGAAACTATAAAAATTCTAGAAGATAACATTGGAAAACCCTTCTAGACATTGGCTTAGCCAAGGATTTTATGACCAAGAACCCAAAAGCAAATGCAATCAAAACAAAGATAAATAGCTGGAACCTAATGAATCTGAAGAGTTTTTCCACGGCAAAAGGAGCAGTCAGCAGAATAAACAGAAAACCTACAGACTGGGAGAAAATCTCCACAATCTATACATCTGACTAAAGACTAATATCCAGAATCTACAATAATCTCAAACAAATCAGTAAGGAAAAAACCCCACACAATCCCATCAAAAAGTGGGCTAAGGACATGAACAGACATTCATCAAAAAGAAGATATACAAATGGCCAAAAGACATATGAAAATGATGCTCAACATCACTAATGATCAGGGCAATGTAAATCAAAACTGCAATGCAATACCACTGGATTCCTGCAAGAATGGCCACAATCAAAAAATCAAAAAACAGTGGATGTTGGCATGGATGTGGTGAACAGGGAACGCCTCTAGACTGCTGGTGAGAGTGTAAACTATTACAGCCACTATGGAAAACAGTGTGGAGATTCCTTAAAGAACTAAAAGTAGAAATACCATTTGATACAGCAATCCCACTTTTGGGTATCTACCCAGAGAAAAATAAGTCATTATTCAAAAAAGATACTTGTACATGCATGTTTATAGCAGCACAATTCACAATTGCTAAATCATGGAACCAACCCAAATATCATGGAACCCACCCAAATGCCCATCAATCAAAGAGTAGATAAAGAAACTGTGAGATATATATATATATATATATATATATGTGTGTGTGTGTGTGTGTGTGTGTGTGTGTGTGTGTGTATGATGAAATACTACTCAGCCATAAAAAAGGAATGAATTAACAGCATTTGCAGTGATCTGGATGAGATTGGAGACTATTATTCTAAGTGAAATAACTCAGGAATGGAAAACCAAATACCGTATGTTCTCACTGATTTGTGGGAGCTAAGCTATGAGGAAACAAAGCCTTAAGAATGATGCAATGGACTTTGGGGACTTGGGGGGAAGAGTGGGAGGGAGTAAGGGATACAAGACTACAAATATGGTACAGTGTACACTGCTTGGGTGATAGGTACGCCAAAATCTCACAAATCACCACTAAAGAACTTACTCATGTAACCAAATACCACCTGTTCCCCAATAACTTAGGGGAAAAAAAATCTCCTGTTCAAAAAGGGAGAAATAGGAGTTACATAGAAATCATCAGTCCATAGCCATTCTGAAAATCATCAAGGCACAGGTAGTCATTTCTTAAATAGGGCTAAAGACTTGTGAGTAATTCCTTATGGCCCTTGGCTCTGCCTTTTAGGCTCTTGTCTCTATTCACTGTCTCTGAATTATCCTTTTTTTTTTTTTTTTTTTTTTTTTTGTAGAAGGTAGCCAAATTTTCAGGTTTGCAGTTTTCTCAGGGATTCCAAAGATCTCTTTTCATTTTATCTGTATCTGTTCCTTTCAATCCAAGCTAGTGGTATTTCTGCTCATTCATTTTTCTTAAAAACCTTCGTGACTGTCGTGGGAGTTTTACTGAGGTTCATTTCACTAGACAAAAGTTACCTCTATGAATCTCTTTAAGATAACACATTTTTGTTGTTGCTGTTTTCTTTAAGCTTCTGCTGAGTCTATCGTAGAACAACATGCTTCAATTCCTTTGAAGCTCTGTTTTACTGGATGAAATTACCTCAGAGCTGTATGAAGTCTTAATCAAAGAAGAGAAGCATGCACAAAACCAGCATCTTAGAATCCAGTAAGAGGTTGAGGATGAGGAGGGTCTATCCTCAGAATAAATCAGAATTATGCGGTCTCTGTTTTCTACCACACATAACTTGTTAGGCTTAATTGGTCCTGCTGCTGCCAAAATAGAGAGTTTCCCCAGTGGAAAAGAGAAAAGGGCCCCCTTGTTAGCACCCACCTGTCTTTGTTGAATGTTGTTTTGATTCACATGTTCAGGCATAGCTGAAAATTTGTTGAAATTCTAAAAATTGAATAATGCATGATACATGCTGTGTCCCAGGATTTGCTTTATTATCAAAATTTTGCACACTTTAATATGCCTCCCAAGAAGGTGTCTTGTTTATTAAGTATCACAAGAAAACAAGAGAGATACAAGAACTGTAGAGAAGAGAAAATGATTTTGCCAAATTATTTCAATGCTTTGGTACATGAATTTAAATTAGTAAGCGAATCTATTTCTGCATAAATTTTATTTAAAGACTGATGTTTTTGTTCCTTCCCGGTGAAATGAATACCAGATATTAGTGTGAAATAGGACCTAATTATTAGCTACTGAGAGGGCCTGCTTGTCACCATGTGAACCTGCATAAAAATCAAATAAATAAGCAATGAAACTATGGAACAAAATATTGTGGACTTGGTCCTATACATTGGGTGAATCATAAATCACACCTACCTGTCTGGGATCCCCAGGAGCAAAGACCACATTTAAAACTTCAGTTTAGAAACCTGTTTGCTATGGACTGAATATTTGTGTGCACCCAAAATTCATATATGGAAATCCTAACACCTTTGTGATAGTATTAGGAGGTAAGGCTTTTGTTGGTACCTAGGTTATGAGATGGAAACCCCGTGATGGTATGAATGCTCATAAAAGAAGAGACACAAGTGAACTTATATACCCCCTCTCTGCTCCTTGCTCTGCAAGAATACAATGAGAAGACAGCTGTTTGCAAATCAAGGATGCCCACACAAGACATCACATCTGCCTGCACCTTGACCTTGGAATTTCCAGCCTCCAGAACTCTAAGAAATAAATGTTTGTTGTTTGAGTCACCCAGTACAGGGTATTCTGATACAGCATCCCAAACTCACTTAGGCACTCTTCTCTTCATGTGCACACATGAAGGGATTGTGTGTGTGTTTGTGTTTTCAAGAAGACAACAGGTTTTTAAATAAAATTACTCATCCATCTATTTTGTCCTTTTATTAACTGAAGAATAATTATTCATATACCCCTGATGTACATAATTCTTCTAACCAATTGTGAATTTTACCTTTGAAAAAGAAATGGCTTATATATTCATATACTTTCATAAATTAATTGAGAATCTTTTATATAGAGAGTTTTATGTTAACTGCTGAGTATACACAGATGAATAAGGAACACTCTCAGCTCCTTAGAGAACATATGGTAGAGTTTAGGAGACAATTTCAATATAATACAAAATTTGCTACTGAGTGAGATGGGTGTTGGGGCACAAGAAGTCATGAATGTGATGCCTGCTTCAAATGCTTCATTCAGCAAAGTACTAAAGGAAATTCATCACCAGTTCATACCCCGTGAACATTTATATCTTCCAAAGTTCAATTCATACACATTAGGTTACTTTAAAGACCATATTGAATAAATAATTGGATAACCCAGCAGGTGACTAATAGCTTTTTGCTTACTTTGGGATAAGCCCTGTGTGATTCTCAGAAATCTTTTGATTGTTTGATTATTTAACAAAAGGTTCCTGCTTCTTAAGGCTTCAAAATCCATTAAAGTAATAATAAGAATTAGTTTTTCATGCTCCCAGTCATAGGGTGCTCATTTCCCCCTTGTTACTGAGAAGTGTGATAAGATAGGTTTGTTTTCAAAGTAGCCATTAATAAGTGACATGGTGTCTGGTCTGACTAGGCCCTCAATCTAAAGCAGGATATCATCTCCCTTAATCGGTGTTCAAGTTATTCCAAATAGGGTCATAGTGATTATTAGCTCAGTAGGTGATCAATAAAGGTTTATGGAATGAATGAATGAGTCCTTTGCTGTGGTTCAATTTCCAAAGTTGATTATCTGATTCCGTTAAATTCCCAATGCTACAGCTGCACTCCTTATTCTGTATGCCATGCAGTTTAGTTTTTGTTTTCAAGGACGTAAGTGCTGTGCTTTTGGCAGTGACTCACTTACTGCTGTGATGCAGAGGTAGGCATTATCTTGAAATGATATATCTCTATATTCCACAAGGTACAGTCCTAATCATTAGGTGACACACTGTGAAGATGAACCTTCCAAATAACCAGCCATTGGAGTAAGCAGAAGACCTTGTCACTGAATGACGTTAAGACTCTTTTGCACCTGTGGTTTACTTTTTATTTAACATTCCACACTTCATTCTCTTTGTGCATCAGATTATCCACTGTTTACAGTATCTGTAAACCAAAGCAAACCCTTCTAACTCCACCTGTCATCAGTCTTTTTAGCAATCATAGTGGATAAGTGCCTTGTTGATCATCTTTTTGGAGAAGTTCTGAGAACCATATATTTTTGCTTTTTGAGGAAATAGTTCAAACATCCTTCTGCTTATAGCTTTAAAAATGGACTGTAAAAGGCACATTAGCTTGTTGATTTCAACCAATACAAGAGATGGAGACCATTACTGTTACTTAAATCCAGCTGGAGACCTTGTCAGTGACTACAAAATGGATGTATTTTTGCCTACCATATTGAGAGAGCAGCAGCCGAAATGGCCTGTAGGGTATGCTGGAACTGTACCTTCAAAAATCAACTAAATTGTCCTTCCCACTGTGTCCTAAAGCCAGTCAAGGAGGTATATTGCCGACTGCAAACTTGATTGTTACTTCTACATTTTAATAGAGAACATTACTCCCATCAAAGGTGCTTAAAGGAAAACTCTAGATTATTGTTCCAAACAAGTAAAGTTCTTAAATTTGCAGAAACCTTGGAGACAGAATGACTGAGGCTCTAACCCTACCTCGAAATTTGGGGCAATTGTAACCTCTCTAAATCTTAGTTCCTCATCTTAATGTGAAGCTAAAACTACTTGAAAATAAATAACTCATTACATATATTCTCCTCCATCCCTTCCTTGGTCAAGGATTGGCTAACTTAACACAGATTCTCAAATACCATCTTTGCTTTTCTGTAACATAGGGGATAGAGAATGAAGTATTCATTTTTCCCCAGTGATAAGAGGGGCTTCCGTTAAGTAGAAGGTTTTGGACCCTCCTCCCATCCTCCAGCTTGAAAAGCAAGTGTGACAATTGAAGGTGCGACAGATCTCCAGCCACCATGAAGAAAAAGTCATGTGATAGGATGTTGGGGCAGGAAGATAGAAAGAGCCTAGCCCCTTCATGTGAAGGCATATCATTGAGAAGACATGCAAAGGTATTGGGAAGAAAAAAAACTTTCATTCAGAAAAGCTTTTCTCATCTTTCATGAGAAATTAGTTTTCTTCCTATTAACATGACATTGAACTCATTTCTTATAAACTAATAATCTAGTTTTGCTATCCTGTGAAAGAATGTGCCCTCTAATTGCCTTGAGTGAGTTGTATTTCAGAATGATTTAATGCTATAAGTATCATGTGATTCAACTTTAAATATTTGACAGAGTCAATACTCAGACCCAAGTCTTTCTGATTCTGATGCCCCTGTCAATCATCACTGCACTCACATGGTGCCCCAATGCCAGGTACTCAGCAAAAGCTTAAAGAAAGTAAAAGTTGCTGATTGATGAATTAAATAGCCCCTCTCCATTTATACATTAAAACTCCTCTTTCAACACAATCTCATACTGACACTGAAATCAAAGGTTTCCATTAGCTGACTTTCCTCTCTATAAAAATGAGAACTGAACAGAGAGATAGCTGAAATAAATTTTGTGTGGCATTGGCCTTGAAGGCACTGATAAAGGGCGCATGCTGAAGTTCCTTGACTGGGCCCCGTGGGAGGCACACTTGTGGCCTTGGAGGCATGGCACTGCAGAAACACCTAGAGGAAACTGCCAAGTACACATGCAGCAGGAGTGAGCCTGCATCGCAGATCGTCGTGCTTGGCTTCATGTTTGCAGTCCTTTTAGGGGGACCCTAGCAGAGACAGCAAATTCCATGTTAATCCACTTTTGGAGAACAGAAGAGACATTGTTTGGCATTAGCCAATAAGATCTGGTGACTCATAAATGGGTCACAGACATTGCCTTTTGCCCAGGTTGATGGCCAAAAACACACTGGGCATTGTGTTCAAAATGTGATTAAACAAGTCCAAGTTCAGATCACTTACAACCTAGATTAAATGGCTTAGTAAAGCACTCTGTTCACTGGAAACAGAATCTTGACTTCCTCTTGAAGTACTTGTTTCAGACATGGAATGTTTGGGACAGCTATACATATCCTGTTAAATGCTCTGTTCCCTATTTCCAATAAAATAATGAAGAAAGTCCCAAGTAGGCATTACTGGCTGTAATTTGAAAATCAAGATAATATTATCTACTCCTGGTTACAATTTTCAGAGTCTTCAAACATGAAAAGCCAAAAACAAAATTTCCCAGGTCTCATAGCCCAATTCCATATAAAATATCACTGTTTATATTTTCTTGACTACTGTGCAGAAATCTTCTATGAATGACAAACATATCTTATGGTTGAATTGTGTCCCACATAAGATGTGTTGAAGCCCTAACCCCTAGTACCTTAGCATGTGACCTTATTTAGAAATACAGAGATAATTTAAAATAAGCTCATTAGGGTGGACTCTAATCTAATATAACTAATATTCTTATAAAAAGGGGCAATTTGAACATAGAGACAGACACGCTCAGGGAGAATGCCATGTGAACATGAAGACAGAGATTGGGACGATGCTCCTATATGCCACAGAACACCAAAGATTGCTGGCAAACCACCAGAAGCCAGGAGAGAGGCATGGAACAGTTTCTCCCTCACAGTCCTTAGAAGAAAACAACCCTGCCAATATCTTTATTTTGGATTTCTAGCCTCCGTATCTGTGATACAATAAATTTCTGTTGTTTAAATCACCTAGTTGACAGTGTTGTTATAGAAGCTCTAGCAAATGAATACACATATAGATATTGATATACAGATCCAGGTATACACATAATGTTGTCTCATTTTCCATTTCATATCTTTGTAGAATCACAGCTCATTCTGGTCCCTCCTTGCATCTGTCTGGTTTTAGTAGCTCTGGGTTGGATTTTTTTTTTCCAGTTTAATGACAGTTAAGATTTTGAAAGTGCTGCTATCCTCATAAATCTTTGACGCTGATTACCATACATATCTTTTGCTCTGAAATGTATGGTCACTATTTCATAGTTTTTCATAAAGTGCTAGATGGCCAGTAGGTGCTAAGCATTAGGTGAGGTTTATTAAGATGTAGAAATAATCCAAAAAAGGAGATAATATGTTGGACCTCTGCTTGAAGGTAAAGAGATTGCAGCAAAAGAGCATACCCAGGGTGAAATACTATATTCATGATCTAAGTGCTTGGTGCCAGCTCTTCTTAAGGTGACATATTAGATCAAGAAGATGGAAAGATGTAAATATCTATCCAGCAGATAATAAAATTATTTGTTAAGATGATCAGATTCTCCTTTCTCTGATTCTATATGCAATATGCAAACTTTTTTTATTTTTGTCAAGTTTCCCATAGAGACTTTTCCATTAAAGAGGCTGGCCTGATCATGATATGGATTTACTTACCACTGTATCCCACATGCTAAGTTCAGGTCCTGGATCACAGTGTGCACTCCCTAAATATTTGTTGAGTTGACTAAATATTATGCATGGTCGGCAAATATGGTTGCATGCCTTCTGTGAGTCAGAAATTAGGCCAAGCATTTTTGAATGCAAAAAGTTAAGTTTTCTCAAAGTAAATTAGTAATTTGACACTGATTAATTAATCATTGATTTACAAGTCAGGTTAATATGGGTTTAGACCCTCACATCACTCCATGCAAAATGCACTTCTTGAATATGTAAGTCCAAGCTTGGACACTTCTTTAACTCTTTAAGCACTTCAAAAAGCCGTATTGACTTGGCAAAGATTTCATGATGAAGATGCCAAAAGCAATTGTGTCAAAAATAAAAATTGACAAATGGGACCTAATTAAACTAAAGACCTTCCATGTAGTAAAAGAACATATCAACAGAGTAAACAATCTACAGAGTGGGAGAAAGTATCTTGCAAACCATGCATCTAACAAAGGTCTAATAACCAGAATCAACAAGGAATTAGAAAAAATCAACAAGAAAAAACAAACAACCGCATTAAAAAGTGGGCAAAGAATATGAACAGACCCCTTTCAAAAGAAAACGTACACACAATCAACAAGCACATGAAAAAATGCTCTACCTCACTAGTCATTAGAGAAATTCAAATCAAAACCACAATGAGATACCATCTCACACCAGTCAGAATGAGTATTATTAAAAAGTCAACAAGTAACAGATGCCGGCGAGGTTGCAGAGAAAATGGAACACTTACACACTGCTGGTGGAAGTATAAACTAGTTCAGCCATTGTGGAAAGCAGTCTGGTGATTTCTCAAAGGGCTGAAAGCAGAATTACCATTCATCTCCACAATCTCATGATTGAATATATACCCAAAGGACTATAAATCATTCTACCATAAAGACACATGAACTTGCATGTTCATCACAGCAATACTTACAATAACAAAGACATGGAATCAACGTAAACGCCCATCAACAATAGAATGGATAAAGAAAATATGGTATGTATACACTATGGAATATTATGCAGTCATAAAAAAGAACAAGATCATGTTATCTGCAGCAACATGGATGAAACTGGAGACTATTATTCTAAGAAAACTAACACAGGAACAGAAGATCAAAGAGTTTATATTCTCACTTATAAGTGGGAGCTAAACATTGAGAACATATGGATACAAAGAAGAGAACAACAGACACTGGGGCCTATTTGAGGGTGGAAGGTGACAGGCAGGTGAAGATAGAAACACTACCTATCAGTACTATGCTTATTACTTGAGTGATGAAATTATCTGTGTCTTAAATCCCTGTGACATGCAATTTACCAATATAACAAACCTGCACATGTAATCTTGAATGTAAAAGTAAAACCATGAAAAACCCTATTGAACAGTCTTTCAGACTCTCACTTATTCATCCTTCAATTGTTCATTCAGTTATTTTTTCAAATCTTTTCTCCATTTGATTTTTCTTTTATTCTTTTGATCAATGATTACCTATACCTACAACATGTCAGGAGTTATGCATGGTATTGAATGAGAATTTAAAAATAGTAAGACAATTCGTGTTCTTAAAGAACTAATACACCATATAGTCTTTTAAAAAGTTACTGGGAGTTATACCCTCTGGCCATTTTGAAGATAACATTTAATACTGAGAGCCTCTTGCTTCCTACTGAGCCAGGTTTCAGGTTAAGGGAAATCAGTGTAGGCACCTGGATTCCCAGTCCTGGTTGCAGCTTCTCTTCTTTCCACACCAAATTCCAGGTCTGTCACTGAAGACTTGTAGCTTGGGAGAAATTCTAAAATTTATTCAACTGCACAAAAGTTTAATGAGGTATTCAGGACAGGAAGTTAAATTTACTATTATGTTTTCAATCATGAAAGGGAAACTGTTTGGATATCTATTTTGAAGCAAATACTACCGTCTGTTTTACAGAAATTTTTTTTATAAGCTATTTAAGACTATATGACTCCTTTTACAATTATCAAGATTTCAGATAAGCATTGAGCTGCCTCACCACATAATTGCAGTAGTGAGTGTGGGTGCCCCACCCACTTGAAGATAGACTGGAGTCAGCCCACATTTATACATTTGATGTGGTTTTATAGGAAGAGCCCCAAGTGAAATTCTTCCACTTGGTGGCTCTTTGGGACCTAATCCATGTGTCTTACTCAAAATCATGGTTTTCAAGTCTGAAGTGCAGTACAATGGAGTCTTTAAAGAATTCAGCAGTTGGCAGTACGTTGGTAATTCGAAATGCATACCTTAATGTAACCAACATTTATTGTTTCTTACATGTACTGGATAGTTTCACAGACATTAACTTGGTTACTTCTCAAATCAATATATTGAAATAAACTTTTTTTATAAATGAGAAAATAGAAGTTCAGAAAGTTTAATCAACTGCCCCCAATTCAGAAGGCTATTAGACAAAAGGAACCATGTCTAGTTATGAATGTTTTCTCCTTTTCATTACCAATGAAAGCGATGCTCCTCAAACCTCTTTGCTTCCTTTTTCAGTCTCGCCATTCTTCTTTTCATCTTCCTTCCCCAGTGTTCTTTCTTTCTTTCTTTCTTTCTTCCTTCTTTCTTTATTGTATCACTTCTCTCAATTACCTTTCCTCCGTTCTTTCTTTCTTGAGTGTCTGTTGTGTGTCAGGTATTGTCCTGGGACTTGGAGATTCAGACGTCATGATCCAGCACTTTGTGAGAAGCAGACGGGATGATCACGGTGAGATATTTACTAAGAAATAAGTCGTATAATCCTGGAGCATGAATGAAAAACAATTTGAAGCAAGAAGTGCTTTGTGAAATCACACATGCTTTTAAGACCACCTAAAAAGTCTACTTAGAGTTACAGGAGGGTCAAAAACAAGGGTCCAGGAAATACTGACCTTCGTGAAGATTTGTTGAAACTGAGGAGCCTCTGAGAGATTCCAAGAAGGAAATGGCCTCAGTCACAAGCAGCAAAATGAAAGCTATTTTTGTCATTAAAAGTGTGATGAAATTCAGAAAGATTAACAGGACTGAGCTCCTATGGTTGGAAAGTGGAAGGGTCATATGTAAATGTGACTATTAGAAGGAGCATTATTCCCATTCACATATTTCCATATAGAATCAGTGTCCCTATTTCTGTCCCTTAGATGTGTCATCTCCAGGGAGAGGGGTGATATTCTATTGATGATTGTGGGGGAGAAACAGCACTGCATAGCTCCTTTGTCTTTGGGGTCTGCATGGTCAAATAAAGCACAATTTTTTGCCTCCTTTGGGGGCATAATATAATCTTAGCAGCAAAAACCATATCTAAGGTAGATCAGAGCTGCCTGTGACTGGGAGTGTGCAACTTGGTCTAGGTAAACCCCATGTAGCGGCATACTTAAGCCGCATTTCTGTATCAGCATTATCAGTATTAAATCTGACTTTTTTTTTTTAAAGAGACAGGGTCTTGCTATGTTGCCCAGGCTGGAGGGCAATGGTTATTCAATGATCATAGTGCACTATGGCCTGGAACTCCTGGGCTCAAGCCTCCTGCCATAGCCTCCTGAGTAATTGGGACTACAGGTGTGCACCCTTGTGCTAAACTAAATTTGATATTTTTTCCTTCATTTATCTAACTATTTTTCTTTCAGTTGATAAGAAAGAAAAGTGATACTATTTTGGGCCCCTTTAACAACCATAAACAGTTTCCTTTATTAACAAGCAACAAAGAACATAGTCCAAAAATATAGTTAGAAGTAAACATTGGCAACAACATATTAATATTTGAGAACTGCAAAATATAATTTGGGAAGCCATGCCTTCTAAGCTATTGCAAGGTATGCAGGGTCCTCCTTCTGGTTTTCCATGGTCCCATGTTAGTTCTTCTCCATGGAAATTTCTACATTTATATGGGAGCAAGTGGGAGGAATGGGGTGGCAAGAGTCCCTCAAACGAAAGAAACAAACTGATATGGTTAGACATTGTGTCCCTACACAAATCTCATCTTGAATTATAATCCCCATAATGCCCACGTGTCAAGGGAGAGACCAGGTGGAAGTAATTGAATCATGCTGTTCTCATGATAGGGAGTGAGTTCTCACGAGATCTGATGGTTTTATAAGGGGCTCTTCCCTTTCTGCTCAGTACTTCTGTTTCCAATTGCCCTGCGAGGAAGGTGTCTTGCTTCCCCTTCGGCTTTCATCATGAATGTAAGTTTCCTGAGGTCTCCTCAGCCATGCTGAACTGAGTCAATTAAAACTGTTTTCTTTATAAATTACAGACTAATACAGTAAATTGGTACCACAGAGAGTGGGGTGCTGCTATAAATATACCTGAAAATGGGGAAGTGACTTTGGAACTGGGTAACAGGCAGAGGTTAGAACAGTTTGGAGGGCTCAGAAGAAGACAGGAAGATGTGGGAACATTTGGAACTTCCTAGCGACTTGTTGAATGGCTTTAACCAAAATGCTGATAGTGATATGGACAATAAAGCCCAGACTGAGGTGGTCTCAGATGGAGATGAGGAACTTGTTGGGAACTGGAATAAAGGTGACTCTCACTGTGCTTTTTGATTTTTCTTTTTACGTGTCAGAGACTGGTCTAAGAGCTTGACATACATTAATTCCTATAATCTTTGTGATAGCCTCATTCGATAGAAACAAAAACTGGGGCAGAGGGAGGTTAAGTGACTTGTGAAGCTCACAGGGTCAAAGGACTGGCACAGCTGAGATCCGAACTCAGGTGATCTGTTATCAGTTCCCATACTCAGCTGCTACACTTTCTCCTCCTGTGCCCTGCCCACTCCACCTGCTTCACATCTTCCTTAGGGCAGGCGGTCATGGCAACACCTGTCCTAAATAATTGCCGAGACGTGAGAAATGTAAACTCAAATGGTCAGATAGCCCTCCTTTTAGCCTCTAAGTCACCAGTAGTCTAAAACGTATGTGGCCCTAAAAGGGGTACAGGGGCGGCTGTAATCACAAGGAGGGGTGAAGAAGAGCATCCGCTCTGGGCCATGATTTTCCAGGAATGAAACAAGCTCCTCCAGTGGTAGGAGATGGAAGGAGTTGAGAAGGAGGGGAGGGCATTCTCCACCCTTAGGGGTCTCGGGGTTTTGTCATGAGAGAATTGTTCTGCCACCTTGTGCTTTGAGTTGGGAAACATTTTTAAACTCGGCTATGGTGGATTGGGTGTGTGATTTGTGCAAGTGGCTGATTCTGAGTGTCTGTTAAAGGAGTGGGTAGCTTCAAAATCTGTAAAATCAGAAGCTGAACCAAGAAGTGGGGGCAGAGGATGACACTTTCATAATGGTATCTACCTCCTGGACCCACAGAGCCTCTCCCTGCATTCATGATGTGTGTTTGCCAACCACAGCAGCTGCACTAAGCTGGGCACGGCCCACAGCCTCCGGGGCCTCCTGGGTTTCATAGTTTAGGGGCATGTGGCAGCGTGGTGGGATGCTTTGGTCATGAGTTCACCACGGAGGTCACATGGCTTTCACCTTAAGACACTGACAGCTGCAGCAGGTTTGGAAAAATGTAGCCACTGGTAGGACTGATCAGATCTTCTCTTTGGAAAACCTGGACTAAGTATTTGCATTAGAGAAAGCCTTTGGGGGAGTGAGAACCTGAATGAGGCAAGAAGAAACTTCCCATGGTGACAATATAAGGGCTGGGGTGAGAGAGGTTCCTTCAATTTAAATATTAAAACAGCTGAATTTGAGATTGTTTCATACCCTCAAGGGGTGAAGAAGTAAGTATACACCTTCATTGTATTTAATCCTCAGAGTATCCACCAAAACACATATTATCAACACTTTGTGGATAAAGAAATTGAAGCAGGAACAGATTAGGTGACTTTCCCAGGGTCCCATGGGTGGTAGATAGGTGGACACCAATTTGGCCTGTAAGCAGTGATTTTACCTTAGGGAGTGTAGCATCTCTTCTCAAGGCAGAAGCATGAACGTACTAGTGCAACAAATGTGAGTGCCCAATTTTACCAGCATGAGGAGTATCTACCCCTCTGGGTCATCAGATAACCAGAAGCAGCATGTAGCTTGGCAAGGATATCCCATTACTGTGTTTTGTAATAGGCATTATTAGGGCAGAGAAGCATGAACTAAGATGTGACATGGGATAGGGCCAATGTGCTAGAAGGCCTTCCTTTCTCTATCACTAGGCTTTTTTTTTTTTTTTTTTTAAATGCTCAGGTCAAGTCTGGGTTAAGCTATCAGGATGAGTAAAGGATCAATTGCTGATTAGGCAGCCGCCTGCAGGTACACTAGCTAACAGCACTGAGAGACTGTCTCAAAGTTTCTCTAGGAGCTGCCAGCAGTGATGAAATCACACTGGCCATAGTTTCTGAATCTACCATGGGTGAAGTCCTACAGGCAGTGTCTATTCCAGCGCCTGCCTCCCCGTAAACTCCCTTTTGAGTAAAGTAACTGCATATCACTCCTTACCTTAGTGTTCACCAACTCCAATACCCACAAGGGTCAGGCAAGGCGGTGAAACGCTTTGACAGTATCCTGAAGTTAGGACTCTGGTGAACTGAGGAGCTCAGGTGCTTTTTAATGGGTCACACAGTACTCAGTACCTATTGACTGTGGCTAGTGTTTCTTGGCTTTCTACTTTTTCAAGGGAAGCTGGAAATCTGGGTTTTTCCCTGAAATTTCCCTATTGAAAAATCATTCATGGTTAAACATTAAACTTAAATAAATACTGTGCGAGCCAATGTTGTGCAAGTCACACCAAATATACCTGAGGCCGGTTCTAGACTCCTGTTGGCAATAGTCACCTTGCACAAGCCCTTCATTCAAAGCACCACTGTGCTGCCTTCAGGAGACTGGAGAAAAAAATGGAACTGGAACAATGGCAACCCTCCTTAGGTTATCCCTGGAGACCTTGAGAAGCGTTCTCCTCAACAGGGAAGCCTAAAATCAGAAGGCAACTGTTCAACTCCAGCAAGTCCTTGCTCTTAGGAAACTGGAACAGACGATGCAGACAGAGTTAAGTCATAGTAATAGGAGTAGAAGAAGCAGAGCCATAGACTCCCCAAGAAACATTCAATGGCAGAGCATTTCAACTGAATAACTGCTACAGCCAGGTTAATCACAGGAAGAAGGAGCTAGAACTTTGGCTGTGTGTAGTAGATGTTGGCGCTACTGCTGTTTTCTGAATTAACTTATTTTCTATAAGACCTTGCTCCAAGCCTACCAAGTCAGCTTCAGGGTTTTGTTTTGTTTTGATTTTTTAATGTCCCATTTTATCTTTACAATAAAACTCACCGACACAGGTAAATCTGAGTATGTCTGAGAATCTAGCAATTTCAAAGATGCTGGTGACTGCAGGAATCTGTGGTCTAATACATTTATTTGTAGTAAACCCCTTTTTCTTCCTCACACTGATGGGCTCTGGTGACCATGTGACCCTGCCCCTGCTGATCGGATAAGCAGGAGATAACCTCAGCCAAGTTAAACCAATCAGACTCTCTACCTTGTGAGTTTGCAATCATGTTTGTTCAATCATGATGACTGCTTGAAGTAAGAGGTGATGGCAACTCAGGACTTGAGTTTCCTCTTGCTGGATGGCTATTTCCAGTAAAATTTATTAACGTACTTTATAAGGCCCAACATGATATGACTTCTGCTTTCTTTCCTAGTGTCATTGCTCACCAGTCTCCCTGACACTCTCCCTGCTTCAGCCTTTCTGGGCTTCCTTCACGCCCACATGGGACTCTGCAGGTACTATTCCCCCTTTCTGGTGACTAGCCAGCTCCGATATAACCCTTTGATCTCAGCCCAAATGTCACTTCTTTAGCATGACCTAGTGATTAGATCAGATCTTTCTCCCTTTCCCCACTATCACTGCACAAGCTTGTGGCACTATACATTTTCTATTTCTTCTTAACATTAGTTTACCATGACCCTAACACTGTTTATGGCTTTTCTTCCCTCATCTGTTCCTTGTCACAGAGGTGGCTAAGAGCCTAGACTCTAAGGTCAGAATCACTGGCCTTGGATACATGCTGAAAGTCATATATCAAAAGGATTTTCGAATCCTGGCTTAGATACGTGACTTTCAGCATGTGACTTAATTTCTCTGTCTTAATTTGGTCACCTATGAAGTAAAGATAGTAATGATACCTATTTTAAATAATTGGTGTGAGTTTTAAATAAAATATGAATATAAATCAAGTAGCATAATGCTTCCCACATAGTAGCTGCTCAATACATGTTTTCTGGTATGATTAGTATCTCTTTCTGTTGGCTGTTCCTCAGTTTAAACTTTTGAGAGCAAGAGTCTGATTGGTTCAGTTCATCTTTTCACACTAGATCTTATTGCAGATATCTAGTTAGCAACCAGTGTTGCTGCAGAAAGGTGTGTGTGTGTTTGTATGTATGTGTGTGGGGGTGTGGAGGTGTTATGGAGTCCATGATATGGTTTACTAATTCTGCCAGTTTTTTTTTTTTTTTTCTGCGCCACAAGGAAGTGACACGCACAGATTGTTAACAATGATAGGAGTTTGTTGCAAGAATATAGATGGTGAGATAGAGGAAGAAAAGGTCACACCAGCAGTCAAGTCATTTAGAAGGGCCTATGTTGGTATGTGAGGCACATTTCCTATGAAACCAGAAGACTCCCTCCATTGTCATTTGGGGCCGATGTTGGACTTGAGTGACTCTTCCTGTCTTTTTCTGTGCCCTGAATTTATGCTTCCAGAAGACTATTTTTTTTTTTTGGATAGCAATTTAAATGATTTTTTTATTCCTACTATCTTTTTTTGCTATTTAGTTAATAGAAAAAGGGTTCTAAGATCATCATAGCAAGAAAATAATGGCACATTGAAAGGAGAAACAAAAGATCTTTCCTTGATTTTTGTATTTCAAAAGTTTGGGAATTCAGAAGGAGACTAAGATGGTGTGTGTGTTCCGGAGATTGGGGAAAATGCAAATTAGGAAAGAGATAGAAACAGCCTTACTGAATTTTTGTGGTTTTGTGTGGCATGGTGAAAAAAAAAAAAATCATTCCAAGTGCTTAGAAAGAATAATCCCAAGTGCCAAGAGAAAGCCTGTGGTCAGTGATGGAAATGACATATCTCAAACTTAAGTGCAATAATGACTGAAAACCAGGAGGGGGACCTAAGGAGGAGGACAACTCGATAGATGCCGGTGAGGATAAATGACAACCCAAGTCAGATGCCCTCATCCCAGCAAAGCACTGGCACCCCATAAACTCTCCCAAGTTAAAGGTAACTTCTCCCAAAGAAGGGAGTCCTTGGGTTGCCTGAGATTAATCCCCAGGAAAATGGCCACTTGCTCTAAAAATAAAGTTCAGAAGTTAAACCAAATACAATTCTCTCACACAGCATGAAGACTAACATTCTTTCAACTAAAAAGAATATACAATGAGGTTGTTTTGGACCCATTTGATGAGAACATATCATTTTTGCTGTAGTTAATAATACCCGCTCCAGAGGTGACCAGTTCATGTGCAGTCACTTGAGTCATGCCTCTGTCCCCGGTTGGTCTCAGCAATGGCAAGGGTAATGAGTGACTGTACCTTTTTAACAGTAATGACAACTTAAGCAAGAAAAGCCTTGAACTACAGGCATATCTCAGACACTGTGGGCTCAGTTATATACTACCACAATAAAGCGGATATCATGCTAAAGCAAATCAGGCAAATGTTTTGCTTTCCCAGTGCATGTCAAAGTTGTGTTTATAAGATACTGTTGTCTGTAAGTGCAACAGCATTACGTCTAAAACGTGTATATAATTAATTTAAAAATATCTTGTGGCTAAAAACTGCTAACAATCATCTGAGCCCTCAGCAAGTTACAATCTTTTTGCTGGTGGAGGGTCTTGCCTCATTGATGGGTGATCGTCACTGATCAGGGTGGTGGTCACTGAAGGTTGGGGTAGCTGTGGCAATTTCTTGTAATAAGACAACAATGAAGTTTGCTGCATTTCAAGAAAGATTTCTCTGTGACATATAAAATTGTTTGGTAGCATTTTACCCTCATTAGAACTTCTTTCAAAATTTGAAAGAAGAAAGAGCCGATTTTCTCAAACTCTGCCACTCTTTATCAACTAAGTTGATGTAATATGCTAAATCCTTTCTTGTCATTTCAGCAGTGTTCACATCATCTTTACTAGAAGTAGATCGCATCCCAAGAAATCACTTTCTTTGAAAGCAACTTCTCATCTGTTCAAGTTTTGTCATGATATTATAGTAATTTGGTCACATCCTCAGGCTTCACTTCTAGTTCTCTTGTTATTTCCATCCCAGCCGCAGTTACTTCTCCAATTAAGTATCAGACTCTTCAAAGTCATCCATGAGAAATGGAATCACCTTGCTTAAAACTCTGGTTAATGTTGATATTTTGACCTCCTCCCTTGAGTCACCAATGTTCATATTGGCATCTAAAATGGTGAATCCTTTCCAGAAGATTTTCAATTTATTTATCTCAGACCCATCGGCGGAATAATTTTTTATGGCAGCTATCACCTTACAAAATGTATTTCTTAAATAATAAAATGTAAAAGTTGAAATGAATCCCTTGAGTCATAGGCTGAAGAATGGATGTCGTGTTAGGCAGAATAACAGCATTAATCTACTTACACATCTCTAGCAGAGCTGTTGGTTGACCAGGTGCATTGTTAATGAGCAGTCATATTTTTAAAAGAATCTTTTTTTTCAGAAAAGTAAATCTTGACAGTAGACTTAAAATATTCAGTAAATCATGCTGTAAATAAATGTGCTGTCATCCATTGTGTTTAAATAAAGTTTAAAACAATAAACCTCATTGAGCACAGGCAGAGCAGATTTGTAAAGGACATTGGGATTTCCCAAATGGTAAATGAACATTGGCTTCCATTTAAAACCACCAGTTGCATTAGCTCCTCACAAGAGTCAGCCTATGCTTTGAAGCTTCAAAGCCAGATACTGACTTCTCTACAACTATGAAAGTCCTTGTCGGCATCTTCTTCCAAATGCAGACTGTTTTGTCTACATTGAAAATTTGTTGTTTCGAGTAGTTAACTTCATCAATGATCTTAATTAGACCTCTGGATAACTCGCTGACTCTTCTGCATCAGCTTTTGCAGCCTCACCTTGTACTTTCATTTTATAGAGAAAGCTTCTTTCCTTAAACCTCATGAATCAACCTCTGCTAGTTTCTTTTTTTAAAATTTTTTAAAAATTTTTATTGTACTTTAGGTTCTGGGGTACATGTGCAGATCATGTAAGATTGTTGCATAGGTACATGCATGACAAGGTGATTTGCTGCCTTCATCGCCCCATCCCCTGTATCTGGTATTTCTCCCCTCATTATCACTCTCCATCCTCCCCAACCCCCCCTACTGACCACAGTGTGTGATGCTCTCCTCCCTGTGTCCACGTGTTCTAATTGTTCAACCTCTGCTAGCTTCTAAATTTTCTTCTGCAGCTTCTTCACCTCTTTGAGTCGTCATAGAATTGAAGAAAATTAAGGGCCTCTGTCTGGATTAAGCTTTGGCTTAAGGGAATGTTGTGTCTAGTTTGATGTATCCAGATCTCTAAAGCTTTCTGCATACCGGTAATAAGGCCTTTTAACTTTCTTATCACTAATGTGTTTGCTGGAATAACATTTTTAAATTCTTTCAAAAACTTTTCCTTTGAATTAATGACATTGCTAATTGTCTGGTGCAAGAGAATTAGCTTTTAGCCTAGCTCTGCTTTTGGCCTAACTTCCTCACTAAAAATCATTTGTGGCTTTTGATCTAAAGTGAGAGATGTGCGACACTTCCCCTTCACTTGGACACTCAGAAACCATTGTAGGGTTAGTAATTGGCTTAATGTTTGTACTATTGTAGCTCAGGCAGTAGAGAAGCCCAAGGAGCGGGGAGAGATCGGAGAAGGGTCAGTCAGTTGAGCAGTCAGAATACACATAATGTTTATCAATTAAATTCACAGTTTTAATGGGAGTGGTTCATGGCACCCCAAAATAGTTGTAATAGTAACACCAAAGATCACTAATCATAGATCACCATAGCAGATATAATAATGAAGATGAAAAGTTTGAAATATTGCAAGAATTGCCCGAATGTTACACCAAGACATGAAGTGAGCACATGCTACTGAAAAAATGGTGTTGATGGACTTGCTTGAAGCCAAGCTGCCACAAACCTTCCATTTCTCAAAAATGCAGTACACTATCAAGTGAATCACAATAAAATGAGATATGCCTGTACTTTCCTGGGAGAGTAACTGGGTTTGTGGCAGGCACTTAAGGATTTATAGACCTTTTAAAGATAGAGGATGCTTGAGGCTTTAGGGAAAGAAGGACACTAAAGTGGATTAAGTTTCATAAAATAGAGTCCCATTGGGTGCTCTGGTTAATTTCATGTAGGATTTGCTTTGCATTTTTAGAAGAGGACTGTTGGAGATTTGACACTGTGTGGGGTTTAGGGGACTCTGAGGCAAGGCTGCATGCCCATAAGGTGTACATTAAAAACAGAATTTCTGGGGAGGAGAGAAATTTTAATTTAATCAATACATTAATAGATTGAGGGTGGTGAGATTTCTGGTTTTCTCAGGGAGGCCAGATGAAAGCTGAAATCTTATGAATAATACTGAGCCACATTTTAAGAGGAAGATATACATGTACAATAGAAAGTAATCAAGAAAATGAAACCATGTTATAGGAATGATGGCTGAAGGACCTGAGAATATTTATTCAGGCTCCAGAAAGAAGCTCAAGGTGACATGATTACCAGCTTTGAATATTCAAAACCCTGTCACTTGGAAGAGGGATTGCACTCACTTAGAAAAGCCTCAGGCCAGACCTAGGATCACTAGGCAGGAGTTAGAGAAAGACAACTTTTAATTCACTGCGCAGAGCAGGCAATTCACATAGAGATGTCTGAGGATGGGATACACTCAGTTCATGGGCTGGGTCAAAAAGGAAATTCAAGCATACATTGGCAGGAATGTTATAGAAGTGTGGTTGTGCAATGCAGTTAAAACATAGAAATGAAACTGGGTTCCAATTTTGACTCTTCCACTTACTAAATACTCTACCTATGGCAAGTTGCTTAATTTTTCTGCTTTAATTTCATAATCATTAAAATGTATTTAATATCCACTGCACAAATATCAGCAATAATTAAAATAATTAACTTTAGTCCTTAGTGTCTGAAGAGAGACAGGTGTGTGTGTGTGTGTGTGTGTGTGTGTGTGTGTGTCTGTTTCATGTACATGAAACATTTCTGGTTTCTCCTAACCTGAAGTATTATGACTCCAAAGGCTATGGGAGAGAAAAGTTTAAAAAAATTAGCTATTCTCCATTTCTTAGATACTCCGCAGTATTTTGATATGTGCTTGAAGTCTTTGAAAGTGTTCCAGCTTCTTTTTTTTTCTTTCTTTCTTTTTTTTTTTTTTTTTTTTTTTTTTTGAGATGGAATCGGTCTTGCTCTGTGACCCAAGCTGGAGTGCAGTGGCATAATCTCAATTCACTGCAACCTCCTCCTTCAGATTCAAGTAATTCTCCTGCCTCAGCCTCCTGAGTAGCTGGGATTACCTGTGCACACCACCACACCCAGCTAATTTTTGTAATTTTACTAGAGACCAGGTTTTGCTATGTGGGCCAGACTGATCTCGAACTCCAGACCTCATGTGACCTGCCCACCTTAGCCTCCCAAAGTGCTGGGATTACAGGTGTGAGCCACCACAGTCATCATGTTCCGGTTTCTTATGAAATTCTTTTAATATGGTATTTTCCAATTAAAAATTCAGTTTCAAGCAGATGAAAAGTGTATGATGCTCATCTTAATGCTATCCACAACTGAGAAATGCTCCTCACCTTGCTTGTACAGAATGGGATATGAGGATTTTTTCAAAGGAGTGAAAAAGACAGAGAAGGATGAGCAGTCACAATTCAGTTCCCTAGTTAACAGCATGATTTGATTGTGTTTACATACGAGACTTGTGTTTGGGGACCTCTAAGCCTTACAGTGCACGTTTATCAAATTGCAAACAGCACCACTTACGTGCTGCCTATGATAAAGCACTATCACACAGCTGAATAACTCTCCCAGTAGAAGAAGATTATTTCCCAAGATAAAAGCTGACTACCTGATCTACCTGATGCCGAGGCAATTCATCAATTTGGTGACAAAGTAAAAAAAAGACACCACTCTTTTGGTGTCATGCAGAGGAAACAATTGGTTGATTGTGATGGAATTTTGGCTGCAAACACAGCCAAGGCAAACCTAAAACAGTACAAGATATTCCTGAGAGTTTCCATTAAAATATAATTGTTTTTGCTAAACTTTATGATTTCCAGTGTGCTCCCAAGTTAACTGTGGGGTAGAAGTTAAGTGATCAATCATTGTTAAGGGTACTAGCTTTGTTTGCTAACAAAAATTGTGGTTTACATTTTGAATTTGATTTCACTGGGTAGTTTTCAATGCAAACTTAGGTAGAGGAGAACCATTTTGTTTGTAAAGGAAGAAATACTATCCAGATATCACAGACCGTACAGCAGACTTCTTGAAATCTAAGAGCCACCCCTGTTTGAGTTGTGTTTTCCCAGCTACAAGCAAGATGGAGTGGAATAATGCTGGGCTTTGAGTCAGAAGGAACTCATTCATTTTTTTCATTTATTCAACATATTCTTGTTGAGTTCCTTCTATGTGTCAGGTACTATTAGGTTGGTGCCATTACTTTTAATGGCAAAAACCACAATTACTTTTGCACAGAACTATTATGTTAGGCTCTGGGGATTTTGCTGACTGATGGGCTGCTTGCTTCCACAGATACTACAATTTAGTGGGAGGGTGGAGGTGGAGAGGTCTGACGACAAACATAAATACTCTTCAGCTCCCAGCCTTTGTATTTTCTGTTTTTGTGATATAGGATAAGTTATTAATTACTCAGTGATGCCTCACACACAGCAGGAGCTCAGCAACTACTGGTTCTCTACATTTGTCTACTCCTGACCCTACAAGGTCCAAGTGAAAAAGTGACTCCTTCTTTGTTTGATTGATACCTTTTTTGAAACCAGGAATATGAAGATCCTTGTCAATTCCATGAGCCATAGATAGATTTGGAATGAGCTAGCTTCATTGTCTAATGTTCCTGTGAGTGCCTTTCTTTCAAGTCTGAGAGTGAATCAACTTCTTATATCTTATTCTCTGTTTTACCTTGAGAATGCTTTGGGATAAATGACTCTGAAACTCTAAATGTTACTTTTAAAAAAGCTGCAAATTGTTTGTCTCTTGGTATACTAACTTAATCTACCTTTTACTGAATTCTGCCAATTAAGGTGTTTAAGAAAAGCTGGGAAATGTAGTGAGTCTTAGAATCACTTTCTAGTAGATTGAGTTCATCTTGGGTCAGCTTGACTGTATGATTACCTCACTAGAGAATGGGACATAGAAAAACAAAAGGTGAATTTATTTATAAGGAAATGCATGACATCATTAATTGTTATAATTTTAATGCAAATACTATTGACGATGGATGAAAAATGTAGTCTGTAATGATGTTTGTCAAATAAAGTAGGTCCAGAGTTCCAAACACCTGAATTCAAATAAATATTTACACTATAGCCTGCTGGGGAATTGAGGGAATGAACATAATGTGAATTGAATAGTCATTTCTCTCTTTCCCACTACCTTTCTCTTGCTCCCGACAATGGTAATATATGTTTTATCCTTAGCATAGATTTTATATGAGAAACCAACATCTTTTCTTCTTGAATAAATAATAGTAAATCTATACTATGTGGCAGAAAAAACAATATTAACAAATAGATTAGTATGCTAACAAAACTCCCACTCTCCCAACAAAATGTGTATGTTGCTCAGGTAGTTATCAAGTAGTTCTTTAGTTGTGTGTTAATGGAAGACAGGAACCAAAACAAATTGTGGGGAAGACTAGAAGAGACAAGAGGGATTTTTTTTAAAAAAAGTTTACTTTAAGTTCTGGGATACATGTGGTGAATGTGCAGGTTTGTTACATAGGTATACACGTGCCATGGTGGTTTGCTGCACCTGACAACCCATTGACTAGGTTTTAAGCACTGCCTGCATTAGGTATTTGTCCTAATGCTCTTCCAACAAATAGATTTTTGTTCGAAAAGGCAGAGAATTACTGGCAGGAGGAAAAACAACAGAAAGAAAGGACAAGGGAACCAGGCGGCCAGAAACCATGTTATTGGAGATCTTGAGAGCATGGAGGTGGTTAGGAAAAAGATTTTGTGGGTAGCTGCCATATATGACATATGTAGACAGGAAGAATGAAGAGGAAAAGAGGCTTTTAAGAAGTTTGGCTCTGCATTATAAATGTAATCTACACCTGGCTCCTTTTTAGGAGACTACAGTAAAGACATAAATTACATTCAGCTATTGTGTGTGTGTGTTTGTTTTTGCATGTATTACTAAAGAGATTTGGGACCTCTGAATGTCTTTATCAATGTTAACTTGGAATAAAGCATTTGAACCATTCTGCCATTTTTGTGCCTTAAAACTCCCCGTTTCTCCAGGTATCCTGCAAGACCTATCTTCAGTATTAAGCAGGAATCACTGAAAATCCAAGGGCTTTGAAGTTAGACAGATCTGGGTTTGACTTCTGACTGCTCACTAGCTCTTTCCCGTGTGCGATATCGCCTCATAGGGCAGAGTGCCTCAGTTTTCTCACCTAGAATATGGAGTTAAGAGTACCTACCCTGCAGGGCTGTTGTAATCATGGAAATAAAACATCTAGCAAAGATCTTAAGAGAACTGGAGCTTCATCAGTCTGAGTCCTGCCAGAAAACATTTCCTAATTCAAATTAGGAAAATTTAAGAGACGTGTAGAGCAGGACAATGCATAGGCAGGGCATAGGAAAACTACAAAGTATAGTACAATATTCTGGTGTTGCCAGCTTTAGGCCTGAAGGTGTGAGCAAAACTGTTTCCTGGAATCCAGGGACAACCTAAGAAGGCTGTGTAGGGAGAACTATCAGACAGGTGCTGAGACCGTTTGTTGGAGAGCTATGTCCAGCTCTTGACAATCACTGGGGGATTGGGAAATGAATTGTATAGATTTTTTTCCTCTCTCTTTTCATCCCTCTAGTTTCCTCTAGGGTATTCTATTGGTGAAACATAACTTGAAATCATTTGGTAAGGAAGTCCATTAAGGCACAAAAGTGAGCTGTGAAACAGATTAAGGATTGAGAGTAGATCTGGGGCAAACTAAACAGATCCATCATGCTCAGTAAGTGTCAATCCTCTTACTTTTCTTCCCAGTAGCATGGAAAAGAGGATGTCTTTCTCGCGGAAGAATAATCATACAATAGAGCTGTCATTAGTCTCTGAAAGACTGTCCCTTATATGTAAGTTCTGCAAATTGTTATACATCATGGACACAGCTCTGGAGTTGGAAATCAACACCTATCAATCTTTGTTCAAAGGATCAGCAGGAAGAGCATGGCTAGTCTAGTGGCTGACTCTCTGAGAATGAGTGATGCAGAGAACTTGCTATGCTGGTCAGAGATAAACAGGAGCTCTTGTTTCGACAGTGGCTTTTCAAGTTTGCCTCTTGGCATGAAGCTGACTTTGGCAGAGGGTATCATATAAATAGGGCATACGCTCAAGCATGTAAGCCAGACACAACTTGTTGGATATATTCTCATCCTCCAGCCCTTGACTCATGGCTATCTGGCAGGACAAAGCTGATGGAAGGGAATTTTTTCAGAAGACTGATCTCTTGGACTTTTTACAAAATTTATAGATAAGTTGGAGACAGTCTTTGGGAAAGAGAATGCTTGGTCATTACTTTGGCAGAGCTTTGATCCACTTCACCTGTTAAGCTCTTGACCTTTGATGAATAACCCTTCTCCTTTGCCTCCTGTAGTGGCATTAATGGCAATCTCTCAGAAGATATATTCATATCCTAGTCCCCAGAACCTGTGAATGTTGTCATGTTTGGAAAAGAGTCTTTGCAGATGTAATTAAGTTAAAGAGAGAAGAGGCGATCATTCTCAATTACCTGGATAAATCCTAAATCCAATAGCAATATATACTTATAAGATATACACATTGGGATAGATACAATGAGAAAAAGGCTATGTGAAGATGAAGCCAGAGATTCGTGTGATGTAGCCACAAGCCAAGAAAGCTGGCAGACATCAGAAACTGGGAGGGACATGGAACAAATTCTTCTCTAGAGGACTTTCTGGGGAGTATAACCCTGGTTGTAGACTTCTGGCCTCCAGTATGGTGAGAAAATTAATTTCCATCATTGCAAGGTGCCACGTTTGTGGTAATTTGTCACAGCAGCCCCAGGAAACAAATATACCTCCTATAAAACCATCTGTGCTGGCACTGTGACTGTTAAGCACTCTGAATATTAGCAGCCTGAGCAACTATAGAAATAGTGCAGATTTTATATGCTTAAAAATTGGGTTCTTACCACAAAAACCACTGATAATATGGAGGTAATGCATATGTTAATTAATTTGCATTAGTCATTCTACAATACACGTTTCAAAATATCATGTTATACACCATAAATATAAAAGCACACTTTTATTTGTCAATTAAAATATAAATAAAAGAAAAAATAGTACAGAGTATAAGTATCTTGGAATATATTTTTCTGAAGTTTCCGAGAAGTCATCACAAATCCTGAGAAGTTGTGCTATCTAATTTATACCTTAAACACTTGCAATGAAACATCATTGCATTGAAAGAGAGACAGAAGAAAGAATAATGGAAGAAGTCATGTGTTTTATGCTGGTAGCTACTCACTAGCTGTTTGACTTGGGAAAAGTCATTCGAGCATTCTAAGCCTAGATTTTCTTACCGCCAAACCACTTGTCTAACCAATTTTACAAGGTTAGTTATTAAAAGGCACTTTGAAACAAAGTGCTGTCCATTAAGCTAAAATGTTATACAATTTGTTATTCACAATATACAAAGAACATGTATTTATTTAGTTAAATGAAACCCTACTAACTCAGAGCTTGTGATGATTTAGAAAAAAGTCTACATAGAAGTCAGAAAATCAGGGTTTTAGTCCTGGGTCTGTCATGAAAAAAACAGTTAAATGACCTTGGACAACTTATTATATCATTTAAGGCTACAATTTTCTTAGTTACTAAATGAAAGAGTTGAATTTGATCATCTCTAATGCTTCTCCAAGCTCTCTGATTCTATAATATTTTAAGAATATTAAAATTAGCAGGGTGGTTCTCTCCCTTGGTGAGCTTGTCTCTCATGGCTTAAATTTTTGCTAAATTTTGATAATCCCAAACTTGTCCACTGAGCTTCAGATTCATATAAGCAATTATCTGGATGTCACAAGGTATGTCAGCTGAAATTCTCTGAATGTAAAAGAAAGGCAATACAAAATTTATTTGCACCAAATACAGAAAAATAAATAATACAGAAGAACTTATTGGCTGACTTAATTGAAAAGTCTATGAATAGTTTTAGCTACAGCCAAATTTATGGCTTACATAATGTCATCTAAATTTACTTTCTTTTCATCTCTCAGATCTGGTTTCTACAGGGTTGGCTCTAGCCTTTAACTTCACACTGTGCAGTAGTTGTATTGCATTATGTCTTGTTTATGTGTTGACAAAAAGGAAGTTTTTTTCCTTGATGTATAGCAAGAGTTTCTTTGCATCTCATTGGCTCTCATTGTCCATCTCTCAACCAATCACCACGACCAGAAGTTATTCAATGCACTGATTGGCTCAGGCCTGGGTCATGTGATTCATTGTTAAGCAAGGAAGATAGCCACTAGTGTGCTAGAATGAGCCCGTTACTACATTTCAGTACTTTTGTAAGCTGGTTTTTAAATTGCTTGTAGCACTTAGTTGGAAAAGATGCGAATATTTAAATTACAACTTGGGGCTTTATTTGTTTTGGAAAGTTTGTCTACCACCACACCACTGAGTACAGCCCCATGCAAGATAGTAGGTATGGGTAGCGCACCCTCAAAAAAAGGAGGTTGTTATCAGAATAATGCAAGAAAAAAATTCAGTGGTGGCAAATGTGTATCCACTAGACCTAAGAGCACAAACTCAAAATATTCAGTGCTGAACTCTTGCTCTTATTCCTCAACCTCTTTGTGTCGAATGGATTTTTCTATCTTGAATATCCATTCAAATTTAAAATATGACTTTAAATTTTTGAATTTTTCTGCCCCATACCCCAATTTTATCTTTTTACTATTTCTCAGATCCATCTATTGTTCTGTTGTTGCTGACCAGTAATTTGTGTTATACTTGTTTGATCTCACCCTGGGCTATTTCAGGATTCTTTGAATTTGTCTGTCTTCTTTCAGAATTCTCATTTTCAAATCCATCAGTTTATCAGCACCAAGGTGATCAATCTAAAATACAACTTCCTACTTCCTAAGTCACTTTGCATTGCTTGATAGATAAGGCCTATGGTGGTTTTAAAACCTATTAACAAAATCTCCGAAGTATCTCCCTTTGATAAGTGGAGTTTAATTCTCCTCCCCTTATGTGGGCTCAGTAAACAGAATATAACAGAAACGATGGTATGGGACTTTCATGAATAGATCATAAAAGGTATTACAGGTTTCTCCTTGCTCTCTCTCTTGAGTCACCCACTCTGGGGGAGGCCAGTTATCATTTCGTGAGAACATTCAAGCAGTGTTATGGAGGGGTCCACATAGCAAGAAAGAAACTGAGACTCCCTGCAAAAGCCAACTTGGGAGCAGATTCTCTAGTCCCACTCAAGGCTTTAAAGGACTAAAGTCCAGGCTGATGTCTTAATTGAAACCTCATGAAAAGTTCTGAACCAGAACTACCTATGTTACTCCCAAGCTGCTGATCCATTGACAATGTGAGATTGAAACTGTTGCTTTAAACTGCTAAATTCTGGGTGCAGCAGTAACAGCTAATATATATTTACTTAATCTGGTCTTAGCCTACCACTGTTTTGTTTCTTCATCCTTTGATCATCATTGTGTCTATACTTTAGCATCACCAAAGTGCTTATCTTTTTCTACTTAAGCCATTCTGTTTCTGGCCTTTGTGCCTTAGTTCAGGCTTTACCTCTGCTCCTTTCTTTTTATTTCCTTCACTCTTTAGTTTGTTTGTTCTTCTTTTATATATCTCTCTCTGCTAGTTGCTTCTTTTCTGCAGCTCAAGTATAATTTCCTCAATGAAGTATTCCTCTACCCCATCCCTTGTGTTGGGATAGATTTCCTTTCTTTCTTTGTGCTTAAACAGTAACTATAGCTCTACCACTTAAAAAAAAGTCTTCACATTATAGTGTGAGCTTCTTGAGTGCAGATACTGTAACTCCCCAGTACACCAATAAGGAGTCCACAAATTCCCAATCGTTACTCCCTCACCAAGGGGTGGATTCTATGTCTCTTCCTCTTGATACTAGATGAAACGTTGTGACTGCTTCAAACAATTGAGTAGAGCTGAAGTGATGCTATGTTACTTCCAATGTAAGTTATAAAAATGCCATATACTTCTGCTTTGCTATCTTTAGACCTTTACTCTTGAAATTCAAACATCATGCTGTGGGAAAGCCCCAACAGCCTATAGAAGTGCCTACGTAGAGAAGAAGACTGTGAGCTGAACTAGAAAACATTACTCTGCCAGCCATATAACTGAACCATGTTAGAAAGGGATCTTCCAGTTTCTAGATGAGTCTCCTAAGCTGATGCCACACTAATCATACATGAGCTTTCTCTGCTAAGCCTTGGCCAAATTACAGAGTTTTTGGAAAAATAAATGATTTTTATGACTTTAAGTTACGAAGTATTGGGGTAGTCTGTTACGCAGCGATATAAAACAGGAACACTTAGCACAATTCCCATATCACAGGCATTAGGCAAGTGTTTGTAACCTAGTCAGTAATCCTGATTATCTAGAGAGAACTTTTCTTCTGGGCACATTAACACTCTTGTTCTTTAACCAAAGCTTTAGTTAATCCATCTTAAGGCATGTATTCAAGCTGTCTCTTCTTTGAATTGACTCTCTACTTTCCTTATACATTTACCTGTTCAAATCTTTTGCTTCTGAAAAAATCCCTTGAGCCTTCCCTCTTTCTTCCCCTTGCTGCCTCTCTCTTTCCTTCTTTCTTTTGCTTCCTTTTTAATAGATATGTCATGAACATCTATCACTCAGGATATCATATACAATGATAGTCTCCACCTTCATAAAACTTTACATTCCAATTGTACATTCAGCCAATAAATACATAATTTTTAAAAATCCCAGAGTGCTTTATTATTAAACAGTATCTGATAATAGAGACTAATGGTGGTGTGGGAGTGGGCAGGAATGTGACCCTATTGTAGATGGAGTGTTCAGAGAAAATCTCCCTAAAGAGGGGACATTTGAGATCTGAATAGTAAGAAGGAAGAAGTCAAGATGCAAAGACAATGGCATCTTTGGCAGAAAAAACAAGTATAAAGCCATGAGCTGGGAAAAAATGTGTTTTGTTGGACAAAATAAAGGAGATCTTTATGACTGCAGCATAGTGAATTATAAGGAGAAATCGATGAGATGTAGTTGAAAAGATAAGGAGGCACCAAATCATGCATGTTTAGAGACCCATGGTAAGGAGTTTAAATTTAATTTTAAACACAATTGATAATTATTAACGAAGCTTAAAGGAGGAGACAGCCACGGTCTGGTTTGCATTTTAAGCTTACTCTTGCAGCTGTGTAGGGAATGGTTCGTAGGTTGGCAAGAAGACATCCAAGGAGATCATTAGTAGGAAAAACCAGAACTGGATGATGGTACCTTGGATAGGGTTGTAGACAGAAAAAAAAAAATGTATACATTGGAATAAAATTTGTGGTTATAAATTACAGGACTTGCTGGTGACTCAGATATGGATGCTAAAGGGAAGAGATGATTTCCACCTTTGGTAAAAGATTTGCACTTTATTTTAAGGCAATGGGGAGCCATGGAAGGTTTTAGCATAAGAGTGTATACTCCTATGTTTTCCTGAAGGAGGCCTTCACAGATACCTCCTGTTGACAATAATCTCTCCCTCTTCTGTGCCTAATGGTTTCAACTCTTACACAAAAGGTAGCATAGGTACAGATGAAAAGCATAAGGAATTTTGCGGCTGAACTGATGCAAATTGATCTGCTGCATTCCGTATCTATTTCCTGCGAAATGTATGACTTGGATAAATCTATTCAATTCTGTGCCATTCTTTTTCAAATACGAGTAGCATCTATATTAAAGATTTGTTGGATTAATTAAATGAGACACTGGGTGAGAGAAATGTACTTTAGGAAAAGCAGGAAGAATACCTAGCTTTAAATTTGGGGGGGCGGCACGGCACTTAATTATTATATCTAATATTTGCGGAGCACCTACCATCTGCCAGATGCCTTCTAAGTGTTACACTCTTTATAACAATCTGATTTAGTTACTGTTGTTATCCTCCTTTGCAGATAAACAAACAGATGTCCAAAGAGCTTAAAAAACCTACCCAATGTTATATTATGCTTAACTCGTATGTAAGTATTTATCTGTATTTTATGTATCTATATCACTCTCAGACATCAGGGAGTGGTGTGTCATATCTATCTAACTCTCTTCTCCATCTCTGGCACATTGCAGAAAATAAATTCACATATACTGAGTAAGCGGACCTCCAGCCTTTGACTCACATGTCAAACTTCCTGTTTGACAAGATGAAGACCAGAGTTTTGGAGTTCTGGCTTTGTTGAGCACATTCACACAGCTGAGCTTGGCGTGTCCTGAGTGCAGCTAGCTAGAGAAGGTACTCGGCTTCATGACGAAATCAGATCCCCACATGGTCAGCCAAGTGCTCAGCTGCCCAGTCCATGGTGCCATGATCTTGTGGCTAATTTTCTTGTGCTGTTTGGTCTCAGAAGCTTAGCAATGATACAATAAAACCTTTATTAACAAGACTATTCAGTGACTACTGGGGCAGAAGAAGAAAGCTGCTTTGTTTAAACCCTTTTGCAAAATCTCTAAAATGTAGTGGCTGTCTCCTCCTGCCTTGGTAAGAACTGTGCAGTGAATACAATTTGTGTCTTGAAATTAAAAAGTGAATGATCTGCATATCTTACAATAATTTCAGTGATTATTTTTGAGAAGAGCGTGTGGGAAGGGATTGGGCTAAAAGTGCTCTGAGATGAGGCGCCCTAGTTTGAGATGCTCATTTAAAAATAACGTGATTGGGGAGTATTTCCCCTCAGAATTGATCTTTTCTCTTAAAAAAATGGAGTGAAAAAAAGGGAAAAATTAATGAAAGTTTTTGGTTATTGTCCTAAGGCTTCCTTCAAATCTCAGCTTAATTTCTCTTCTACAAAGTATGTAAAATAGTTTTTACTGAATCAAAACTCTGCTGCTGTGTTTGGTTTGGTATATGTAACTGTTCATTGGTCTTTAGGGTAAGAAGGAAGAAGGGGGAAGTCACTGTTATGGGGCCCATAGAGAATGGATTGTTCTCTATGCTTCAGAGTTTTGGTGGATTTATTAGGGAAGCACCAGGGTTCAGAGCACATTGTGACAGAAGGACATGTGATTTAGCAGACACTGAGAAGATCCCTCTGCCCAAAATAGACACACCTGCTTGTGGATGTCTGGCATGCCTTTAGCTGGGGACAAAGCCAGAAAGGCCAGCTGTTCCCTCAGATACCCTTCCCACAGGCTGGCTAAGGCCTGAAATTCCAGCCTTGAACTTAAGGCTAAATTTTCCCCACAATCTACCACAAAGCACCTGCTTACCTCTCCCTCCTCCAACTCTAAAATAAAGGTGACAACAGACATTTTCACTGTAGTATGAATTACATGGACTTGTGCAAATAACAGAAATTATGGAAGTAGGGGAATTCTTCCTTCTCCCTGCTTAATTCCAAGACTTTAGTCAGGACTTTAACTGCTCATGTGGCAATTTCTTCCTTTTAAGATAGGAATAATAAGCCAAATTGACAAAACTGAAGGCAGCATTAAATAACACAAGTATAGAAGACCAACTAGCAAAAGGCTAAAACCCCAAATGTCTATCAAAGGGACATTAGTTAAATAAATTGGGATATTTACACAATGCCATATAATGTATCTCTGAAAAGGAATGAAACATAGCTGTGTGTCCTGAAATACAATAAAGTCCAGGACATATTGTTAAGCAAAATAAGCAAGATGCATAACTGTATTTATAGTATTGTACAATGTGGATAGGAAAGGAGAAAAAATAAGAAATACATATTTGTTTATGATTGCAATAGCAAGATAAAAATCAACAAAAAATGCTTACTTATAGTTGGATTGAGGAAGCAGGGGAGTAGGGGATACAGAAGAGCTATGCTTCTCCACATACCTTATTTTATTAATTTATTATTTTTGAGACAGAGTTTTTGCTCTTGTCACCCAGGCTGGAGTGCAATGGTGCAATCTCGGCTCACTGCAACCTCCGCCTCTTGGGTTAAAGCGATTCTCCTGCCTCAGCCTCCCGAGTAGTTTGGATTACAGGCATGTAGCACCACACCCAGCTAATTTTGTATTTTTAGTAGAGACGGGGTTTCTGCACGTTGCCCAGGCTGATCTTGAACTTCCGACCACAGGTGATCTGCCCGCCTTGGCCTCCCAAAGTGGTAGGATTACAGGCATGAGCCACCCATACCCAACCACTTTATTTTATTTTTTGACTTTGAAATTGTGTAAATGTTTTGCATGATTAAAAACAAAAGGAAAAACCCCATCAAAATATAACAACTTCTAAAATTTTAAAACAAACTGAAAAAAAAAAATCTTAAACATGTATCAATTCTGTGACATAGTGATCTCAAGAATTACTTTAAATGATTTTAGAACACATATTTTGATTGTACATCCTTAGGGAGATATATCCTAAGCACAAAAAGAAGTACAAAGAATCTTAGATTGAATTTTGTTGGCTGGCTTTTAGTGGTGATATTTACATTCCTATTGTTTAGTGTATTATATCTAAAATAGGATAAAGCAATTAAACAATTAAATTATACTTAGGAGACAAAATTTTCAGAGTAAGAAAACATGAACTTAAAAAAATTGTTAAAAACTCTATAATCTTTATTTTGAATTAGAAATATTGGTAAGAATTTATCGTTTAGTTTTCTTTTTCTCAAAACTGTAAATTTATTAGTAATGTCTATAGACAAGGCCTAGAATTGTGATCAATTTAGTAGCAATAATCACTCCAAGTACCAGCATTTGATATCTAAGTACCATTTCCATCTTAAAGGAACCAGGACTCCTTGGAGAAATGGCTGATTCTAGCATGATCAGGAAATATTTGAGATGAGCCTGAGTTACACTGTTATGCCCCAGTGCTTAAAATACATGAGCCAGCTTAAGGAGCTGATATGGTTTGGCTGTGTCCCCACCCAAATTTCATCTTGCATTGTAAGTCCCATACTTCCCATGTGTTGTGGGAGGGACCCAGTGAGAGATAATTGAATTATAGAGGCAGTTTCCCCCATACTGTTCTCCTGGTAGTAAATAAGTCTCATGAGATCTGATGGTTTTATAAGGGATTTCTCCTTTCACTTGGCTCTCATTTCTGTCTTGCCTGCTGCGATGTAAGATACAACTTTGCTCTTCCTTTGCCTTCCACCATGATCATGAGGCCTCCCCAGCCATGATGAACTGTGAGCCAGTGAAACCTCTTTCTTTTATAAGTTATCCAGTTTGGGGTATGTCTTTATTAGCAGTGTGAGAACAGACTAATACAGCAGCTCCCACTGGGAAAACTTGAGAATAATTTACAAGCAAATAGTGACAGCAATGTTTTGAAACATGTTAAATATGCAAAATCCTCAACCTGATTTGAAGGTCGTGTGGGCACTAACTCACTATTCTGAAAACAGTCAAATAAAAGGAAAGAATCAGTCATTAATCTGGCTTGTGATGGTGTTTTCGGATAAACAATTGATGAGGAAACATGGTTTTTTATTGAAGAGTTACAGTTAATAAATACTGGAGGACTGATAGAATTGAAAATATCCATTTTGGTAACTCTAATGAAATAATGGATCCAGGAGACGATCATCGATGGTTGCTAAAAGTGTGAGGACTGCTGAGAAACTCTTCAGTGAAGGAATCAGACAGACTTAACCAAAACCCACCAATCAGTACTAATGTCAATAAACATAGACAATCAGGAATCCTGGAACTCTAGATATGATATATAGGTAGTACATTCAATACCTATGATGGATTCTTACTATACACACAAATACATCTTTTGGACTTAACTACATGTTTATATTAAGTGGTAACAGAAGAATAAATTAAACAATAGGACAAAAGAGAAATCAACAAATAATTTAGGACAATCTACAAGTTAAATAATTCATCTTGACTTGCAAACAGATGACATGAAATCTTGGGTGAAAGTAGAAAGGGAACTGTCAGGGATTACAAGAGACTTAGAAGACTACCAACCAAATGCAATGGATGAAGCTTATTGGATCTCAAATTAATCAAACAACTATCAAAATGCATTTTGGAGCTAATAAGGTAAATTTGAATGTGACCTATTTATGAAATAATTTTATACATTAATTATTAATCTTATAATGTGTGATAATGACATTATGATCATTATGGTTCTGGAACAACCTCATACCTATTAAAGGCACATCATCAAGTATCTGACTTAAAAAGATGTGATATCTGGGAGATGCTTTAAAAAGTATGAGGGATAGGCGAACCAAAACTGGCAGGCTCTTGAAAATTGCTGGAGATGGGTAATGGGAGTTATCCTATGATGTTCTTTTTTTTTTATTATTATTATAGACTGGATAACGATGTTCTTTTGTGTATAACTAAAAATAAGCAAAGCATCTGTTTCTAACACATAACAGACCTTAATGAATGTTAGAGTTCTTTTCATTTTTAGCCTAAATTCTGTTCCGGAGGTCACACTTTCTCCCTGGCTATTATTTACGGACATGGGGGAATACTCACAGTCTGGGTTGGGTGGCCATGGGGAGGGAGTAGAAAAAAGTGTCTTAAAGGAGAAGAGTGGGACAAAATCAGGAAGACATGCCTGGGCGTGCTAAGATGATTTTTGTTGTTTTTCTATTTTGCTGGCCCAGATCACTGGCTATCTTCACAAATGTATGCAGTATCTTCATGTAAACTAGAAATAGACCTGCCTGGATGTGTGGTGAAGAAGAGAACTTTGTAGGATTTTAACCCCTTCTTACCCAGAAAGCTGGTTAAGAAGCATAAACAACACAGACACATGAAGTTGGTCCTGGCCCTGTTGTCAGGCGCAAAAAAGAAAAACAGTCCTTTGAGATTTTTGAGTGGTTTGAGAGAGATAGCTGACCCTTCACATACATCCTTCTTACACACCCCTGACTTTGTTTTCTACCTCTAGAGGTAAGAGGCTGTTGGAGATTTGCACATTCTTTATCTCTTTTATTATTATTATTTGGTAAAACATAGGGTCACAAGAGGATAAACACCAACAGAAGTTTTATTGCAGGAATCTATCATTTTTCCGTAAGTTAGTGCCTGAAGTACATCAGTAAGATTCTGGGAATGTGGGCCTGGTGTCGGGATTTGTGTTGGGGGCTGGTGGGCAAGGGTGGAGGGTGCTTGGCCTTTTTATAGAGACATGAATGCAAAGGGCAAATTGGGAATTATTTCTCGTCAGGAGAAAGGGTTCCTTGGATATGGGTTGACTTTAAGTTCATTATCTGTAGATAAATACCAGGCTTGGCCTGGAATTGCAAGTAGCTGCTGTGTGATGCTCAAAACAAAAACAACAGGTGGTTCAAATATACTGTGCGCGAGACAGGGTAGTAGGACAAAAATGGATTTCTCCACTGTGAATACAGACTGGAGCATGCTCAATGGTTGCGGGTGGAGGTAGGGAGTAGTTGCAGAATTACTGGGTTGATTTTGGCAGGAAGTAGGACACATATTTTCCCACCATCCCTTTTCTGATCCTTTTCATCAGCTGACCAGAGTAGGAAACTGTCCCGTATATATGCAGGGGCAGGGGCCTGGGCTGACCTCAACGTGTGGCCATGAGTCTTTTCCCACCTTACCATGTCTGCAGCCATGAGAAGGAATGCCTTCCCTTGGAGTTGGCAGTCCTCCACTGTTAGTAGTTGTGGGATCTTGGGCATGTTATTAAATCGCTCTGAGCCTTAGTTTCCTGTCTATGGACTGAGGATGATAACATAGGGTTCTTGGCAGTACCAAGTGAGATAATATAATTCAAGTGCTTAGCACATCAAATGCCTGGAGGAACTGTCCCCGATGCCAGAAACAACTTGTGGATCTCTTACTTCATTCAAAAAGGAGAAGGAGCCTGGAGCTGTGTAGCTGCTTCTATGGAGGCTTTATCTGCATGCTGCTTTCTCTTTCAGAGGGACAACTGCAATTAGTCAATTAGAACAGAATGTTGGCTAAGAGAATTCAGCCCAGCTCAGTAGAAGTGAATGCTGTAAAAGTGTTCTTCCATTGTCATATCACAAGTTCAAAATACTGGGGCAAATATGCTCTTGCCATGGATCCTGCTGATTTGATTTAAGGTAAGTCAAGTAATGATTTTAGGTAAATCATTAATTCATTTTGCTGAAGGCATTTCACCAAAATTTGACATAAATAGCTTCATGAAACAAGACTTAGGTTTGCTCAGCTTACATGGAGCTAAGCATTATGTCACAATCGGGGAAGGAGGCATTTTCAATAGTAAAACTTGAACTAAGTAAAGTACATTAAGACTTCCTATTGTTCCATTGTTTTTTGGAATCCCACACACTGACTACCCAGAGGATTTTTTTCCCTGAGAAAACAGAAGGGTCTATACAAAAGCTATCGGATGGGGAATGGTGGAGAAAATGAAAGTTTAGACTTATTGAAACACTATTCCAGGAGCTGGACTCGCCTTCCACCACACAGACTGCTTTACTTTCCCAAGTGCTGCTTTAGTTGGCCTAAAAAACTCTAAGTCATGAAGACACAGTCACTTGCCATTGCTGCCATCTAATGGGGTCAAATCATATCACAGGACAAAGTTAAGACCTCAAGTGGTTTGCTACTCCCTGGAATACCAATGTTCTTACAGGTAGACTAGGCTTACATTAAGAGGAGGAGGAGACTGATTATATGATGTGATTTTAGGGGTGAGAGGATAGCTGGACATTTTCTCAACTGCTGATATAGTCTGGCTCTGTGAACCTACCAATCTCATCTTGAATTGTAATCCCCACGTGTTGGGGGAGGGGTGATGGGGCAGTTCCCCCATGCTGTTCTCATGACAGTGAGTTCTCATGAAATCTTATGGTTCTATAAGGGGCTCTTCCCTCTACGCTCTGCAGTTCTCTCCCCTGCCACCTTGTGGAGAAAGACATATTTGCTTCCTCTTCCGTCATGACTGTAAGTTTCCTGAGGTGTCCCCAGCTATGCAGAACTGTGAGTCAATTAAACCTCTTTCCTTAATAAATTACCCAGTCTTGGGTATTTTCTTATAGCAGTGTAAAAATTAACTAATATAATTACCATTATCTTTGAGAAGAATAACTCTAGATCAATGCTATTCTAAATGTCACCCAAGCATGTGTATCAGCCGAAGAGAGTAAGTTTCTTTAATGGCAGAATTCTAGGGTAAGATCAGTACCATGTCCTTAGGAAACAAACTTGACAGTTCTGTGTGATACCAGAAATGTGTAAAATGACAGTGAACTGACACTCAGGGGTGGGAATGACACTAAATATAAATAAAATTCTTCTGAGTAGCAGTTTGATTTTTAGGGCTCTTTAACATGTATCACATCATCAATTTGGCCACTAGACAGGAATTAGGATTTCCTGGTAGGAATGAGGGGTCCTGGGAAGCCTAAACTACAAATAAGCAAATTAGTAATTTAAGACTATTTATAACCACAATTAATTATAATGGATAACCAATTCTGTGCTTCAAAATTTTGCATATCTTTCTTGTGGTGTATTGTTAAATAGCAACATGGCATTGTTTACAGAATATTTTGGTTGTGATGTTGAAATAGCTGAATTGTTTGATAAACTTACTCAAAACACATTATTTAGTTTTTCTGAAAGTGAACTTAATGGAACATAATTAATGTGTTTCTTCTGCCTACCATTTTAATAATTGTAGCAAATATTTATTGAATAACTAGTATGTGTGAAGTACTATTCTAGGAACTTTGGATATCTTTTAAATATGAAAGGTAATATACTCTTAGTTATTCTGAGAAATTGTCAAGTGATGTGGTATGTTCCTTTGGAAATCCAGAGGATGGTTTCCATTCAAAAGCATAGCATCCATCTCCTTAAGTTTTACCCAGCTGTTTAGGAATTAAATCCTGGGCTGAATATTTGAATAATTCCTTTCATTCCGTGCTGTAGTGTATTGAAAACAGTAGTGTCAAAAAGAGATTTTACTTTTAACTTAAAGGCTATTTGTGATAGCAGAAATGCTACCTGCCACAGATGCACATTAGCACCCTTGACTGATCAGTAGTCTTACAGCTTCCCTGAGCAGGTCCTGCATAATTAATAGGGAGCTAACATCCAAACTCCAGCCAATGGCAAACTAGTCAGCAGTGGGTGATTTACTGATGAAGGGATGTATGTTTTTTGTTTTGCTTTTGAGTAGGTCAGTTGTAGAATTAGGAATTGGCAGTTAAAATTACCATTGCCTTCTTTGACTTATTTGGCAGGACAAGACCTGTAGTCATCTTCCTAAAAACATTATCAAGTAAGGATGAGGTGCGTAAGCAGCCATTAGAGGGAATTCAGCAATATCAGAGGTTTGAAAATAACTACTGATGTTGGAGCCTTGGTTGGCAAGAGAGAGCGAGGACAGTGAAGAGAAGGCATTTGATCAAGGGATTCAAAGAATAATATATCTGTGTTTTTAAACTCTTCTATGGAGATACCTTCTCACAGTATTTAAGGCTAAGGGACAAAAACGTTATCCTGGTTACAAGGTCCTTTACTAGGAAAAAGGGCAAGGTAGATAAGATGTCCTTGAAATTAACAAGAGAAAAATTGCATGATATGGATTTATGTACATATAAGTGTGTTTAGATTTGGAAAAAATCCTTTCTGTACACTCAATCACAATTCACCAACATTAATCTCTAGGAATCCAGAGTATATAAAACATGCTTTAAGAAATGTCAAGAAGTGTGGTGTAAGAGGAAAGTTTTCCCCTATTGTGCCATATACTTCAGCCCAAGAATAACAGAGCCTGAATGGATTTAACCAATGACCATTTTAATAAGCTGCAATTTCACGAACACCCATTATGTGGTAGAAACTTTGTGTAATCATATCTAATTCTCAAAACAATATGCACCTCATTTTACTATGAAGACAGGAAAACTCAGAAAGATTAAATATATTGGGCAGAAACATGCAATGTCTAAGTTGCAGAGTCATTATTTAACTAAGGTATGTTTATTCTACTAGGGGATCACATCAGTTTTCTGTGTTTATTGTTATTAATTGGGCAGAAATCCAGTTGCTACCCCCAACCACCAAATAACCACAATATATATTTTTAAAATTAAACCTATGCCTTATTCTAAAAGAAACTCAAATAATGTTCTTCCAGTGTACTGCTGATGTTGGGGTAAAGCAGATATGTTCTTCAGATGATATTCTGTGCCTTTTGTTGGCATTTGAGCAAGATTACAAAGAGTGATATCATTAATCATGCAAGTTGTTCCTATCTGTAAATTGTCAATGAATTACATTCTTTACAGTACAAGTGAGAATGGCCATCTCTGCCATTATGTATTGTAAAAAGTTCTAAATTAGTGTGAAACCATCTTCTCTCCATAATCATGACAGTGTCAAGAAGTAATGGGGCATTTAATTGAAAACAGCAGACAGTATCCAGATCTTTGATAATTGCTTTTGGAAAATATTACATAATTTAGACAGCGGGAACATTCTATTTCATAATTATTTTATTAGACTGGTGTAAAAATGATTTTTGCACCTTTTTGATTCTAGGAGAATAAAAGAAGTGGCACAGATTCTCTGCTAAGCAAGAAAAAATGCCCAAGTTTAAAATGCTGGGTTACATATGAAAACAAATTATAACTAGCCTTCTATATCTTATCGTCAATTTCCCCAAGGTGTTTGCCAAGTATTTATAAATGCATTAAAGTTATTAACCAGTTTTATTCAAGTTGTCTTGCTGAACATCTTTAACTAGTATTTTCACTCCATTTATGCAAATAAAAACACTTTGTGTTCAAATAGACACGCCAAATGTATCTGAAAAGGTTTGTTCTCTTAGATAGCATAAAGCATTCTTCCATAGTTTCCTTCTCCAATTCTTGCTAATCAAATTTGCTTAGTAGATATATTCTTTCTGATGATCCAAAGGCAAAGGTCTTCTCCAAGTTTGGAGAGTTATTATAAATTCTACATCAATGTAGAACAACTTTAAATTTTACTGTATTAATGTATTTGTAACAGCAAGTACTGGGTGTGTAGTTATCTGTATATGTGTAAATGGCATATTTGTAGGTATGTTTTTGTAACATATATGCATTATATATTAAATACATAATACATGTACATATATGTTCATGCACAGGTTCTGTGTAGTTATCTATTGAATTTTTAATTTATTATTTATTTATTTTACTGGCGGAAGTTTTTCCCATTGAAAAGTGGCATTTTATAAACATGAAGTTTAAAAAAAATCCTGAGGTGTATTGACTAGGAATTCATGAAGGTAAAATTCAAAAATTTACTTGCTAGATTCTCCCAACTAAGTATGATTCTAATACTAGAGTTACTGGGTTTTAGTATTGGGAAATATGTAAATAAATTTTTACAATTTTCAATTTTTACCAAGATGGTTGGTAGAAAGCAAATATAACCATTATGGTGAATGACATACACGCATACATTTAGTAGACTCTTTCTTCAAGCTCTTTTGGGAATGGGCCATAATTTGGCAAAACAGTACAAATTAAATAAATGTAAAGGCTAAAAGGATATTTACTGCTATGGCAACAACCATCAACACTGTGAATTTTATGTTCATGTTTGTTATGCACATTTTTAATGTCCTATCTTGACACCCAGAACAATAAAGAAAGTAAAGTAGGTCAACTCTGTATTTATCAAACATTTACTTTTATTTATCTTTATTTTTTACTTTTAATTGACACATAATAATCAGAAACATTTATGGATTATAGTGTGATATTTCCATACATGTAAACAGTTTGCAGTGATCAAGTTAAGGTCACTAGCATATCCATCAGCTCAAACATTTGTCATTTCTTTGTGTTGGGAACATTTAAAATCCTCTCATTTACTTACTTGAAAATATAAAATTATTATTAATTAGTAATTATTTAGAACACTAAGTTATTTATAGAACACTGGAACTTATTCCTCCGATCTAGCTGTAATTTTATATTTGTTAATTAACTTCTCCCTATCTCTCTGCTTCCCAGCCTCTAGTAACTATATCCTAATCCCTGCTTCTATTAGACCAAATATTTTAGCTTCTACATATGAATGAGAACATGTGGTATTTGTCTTTCTGTACCTGGCTTATTTCACTTGACATGATCTCCTGACTCATCCATGTTGCTGTGAATGACAGGATTATTTTCTTTAATGGCTGAATAGTATTTAACTGCATATATATTTACACACACACACACACACACACACACACACACACACACACACACAGAGCACATTTCCTTTATCCATTCATCTTCTGCTGGACATTTAGGTTAATTTCATATCTTGGCTATTACAAATAGTGCTGCAATTAATGTAGGAGGGCAGATATATTTTTGACATACCAATTTCCTTTTGTTTGAATATATACTCAGTAGTATGATTGCTGGATCCGATAGTAGTTCTATTTGTAGGTTTTTGAGGAATCTCCATACTGTTTTCCATAGTGGCTGCATGAATTTGGATTCCCACCAACAGTATATAAGAATTCCCTTTTCTCCACCTACTCATTATAATTTGTTAATTTTTTTTTTTTTTTTTTTTTTTTTTTTTTTTTTTTTTTTTTTTTTTTTTTTAGTAATAGCCATTCTAATAGGGGTAAGATGATATCTCATTTTGGTTTGATTTGCATTTCCCTGATGAGTAATGTTGAGCATTTTTTTAATGTTGGCTATTTGTATGTCTTCTTTTGAGAAATGTGTACTCAGGTCAGGAGTAGTGGCTTATGCCTGTAATCCCAGAACTTTGGGAGGCCGAGGTGGGTGGATCACCTGAGTCAGGAGTTTGAGACAATCCTGTCCAACATGGTGAAACCTTGTCTCTACTAAAAAATTACAAAAATTAGCTGGGCATGGTGATGGGTACCTGTAATCCCAGTTACTCGGGAGGCTGAGGGAAGGGAATCACTTGAACCTGGGAGGGTGGAGGTTTCAGTGAGCTGAGATTGTGCCACTGTACTTTGTTTGAGTTCTGTATATATTCTGGATATTAATCCCTTGTTAGATGAAGTTTGCAAATATTTTCTCCCATTCAGCAAGTTGTCTTTTCACTCTGTTGGTTGTTTTCTTTCCTGTGCAGAAACTTTCCAATTTTATAACATTGTATTTGTATATATTTTATATCATTGTATTTTATATATTTTTATATCATTGTATTTGTATATATTTTTTATATCATTGTATTTGTATATATTTTTTGTTGCCTGTGCTTTTGAAGTCTTATCCATAAAATATTTGCCCTGACAAATGTCTTAAGGCATTTATTCTATATTTTCCTCTTGTAGTTTCCTAGTTTTGAGTCTGACATTTAAATGTTTAATCCATTTTGAGTTGGATTTTGTACTTAGTGAGGGATAGGGATCTAGTTTCATTCTTCAGCATATGAAAATCCCATTTTCATAGTATAAATGATACTATGTTCAAGAGACTGTCTTTTCCCTAGTATGTGTTCTTGGTGTCTTTGTCAAAAATCCATTGGCTGTAAATACATGGATTTATATCTGGGTTCTCCATTCTGTTAATTTGGTCTATATGTCAGTTTATGGCAGTACCAGGCTGTATTGATTCCTTTAGTTTTGGGGTATATTTTGAAGTCAAATGGTGTGATGCCTTCAGCTTTGTTCTTTTTGTTTAGGATTGCCTTGGCTACTTGGGGTCTTTTGTGGTACCATTATAATTTTAGGAGATTTTTCTATTTATGTGAGAATGTCATTGGTATTTTGAAGGTGATTGCATTGAATGTGTAGATCATTTTGGGTAGTATGATCCTTTTCACAATATTAATTCTTCCAATCTATTAACATGGATATCTTTCTATTTTTTGTGTCCTCTTCAATTTCGTCAGTAGTTTATAGTTTTTATTGTAGAGGTCTTTCACCTCCTTGGTTAAATTATCCCCAGGTATTTTGTTTTATTTTTTGTAGCTCTTGTGAATGTGATTGGTTTCTCAGTTCCCTATTTCAGAAAATTTGCTCATGGTATATAGAAGTGCTACTAATTTTTGTATATTGATTTTGTATCCTGCATCTTTACTGAATTTGTTTTTCACTTGTTATGTTTTTTCTTTCTTTTCTTTCTTTCTTTTTTTGCTGGACTCTTTGTTTTCTAGACATAAAATTCTGTTATCTGCAAACAGGGATGATTTGACTCCCTCCTTCCTCATCTGGATGCTGATTATTTCTTTCTCTCTCCTAATTTCTCTGGCTAGCACTTTCAGTACTATGTTGAGTAAGAGTGGTGAAAGTGGCCATCCATATCTTGTTCTCCTTCTTAGAGAAAAAGCTATTCACTATTCCCTGTTCAGTATGATGTTGACTATGAGCATATCATATACAGCTTTTGTTGTGCTAAGGTATGCTCCTTCTATACTTAGGTTGTTGAGTTTTCATCATGAAGATATGTTGAATTTTATGAAGTGCTTTTTTTTTGCATCTATTGAGGTTAGCATATAGTTTTTGCCTTTCATTCTGTTGATATGATGTATCATGTTGTTAGTTACAGTGTCTATTTTGTTTAGATCTAAAATTTAGGATCTATTGGTTTGACAAAAGATTTGAGTGTTGATTGCTCAGTGGGAAAAATTCTTGCATTGAGGATAAGCTAGATTTCTCATGATTTGGTCATATTAATCATGACTATTTTATGCAAGAGGAGCTATTGATGTCCTTGTTATATAGTATGCTATGACCTTATATTCCAAACCTTAAAACAAAGCACATTGTATGATTGGATTGTTGTTCCTCTTTCAAGTGCCAGAGATAGCCTAAGATACCGAATTTGAATCCCAAAATGTTGATTTTAGACAATATAATGTTAACAATAGGAAGGACAAATACATTTAATTCATATTGACTCTATTGAGTTGGTAGTGGCTGTGGTGTTGAGGATTCTGAAATTATATCTGGGCTACACAGATAATTGATGTGTCACAGAAAATAGTTGGTGGATGTGTAGCACAATTTTAACACTGTTTATGAGTAATTATATTTTATAAAGAAAATTCTGAAGTTATCAAACCATCTTTTGACCTATCACTAAAAGTGTGAGCTAAGATTAAATTTATGTTCTGAGAGGAAGCTATATATATATTTAAATTTAATAGGTGTTTTAAATTATATAAGTACAACAACAGTAATAAAATGTTATTAGTGTCACATGGTATTTTGTACCCTTAAATTTCAACCACTTGAATTGCTAAATGAATTACTTAAGCAAATAATCAGACCATAATGTTTCAATTATTGTCAGTGCCTTGCAAATACATTATATAAATGCATACGTTTTCAACTCTGAAAAGTGCCCAAGGAGGGCTGAGCATATGGTCTATGAACTCACTTGGTTATTGAAAACCAGTTTGTCTCTTTAAGGCCAGAGATTTTTTGTTTTTCAGAGTGTGACATAAGTTTTATACTTAGTAAAATGAGGTGTGGTATATATTTGATGCTAAAATAATGTCTGCTCAATGAAAGAAAAAAAAATCTGACAGGTTTTTTGAAAGAATCATAATCACTAGAAGAGTAAAAATTTTACACTTGATCCAGGTTTTCTGACATGTATGTAAAGACATCATCCATCCATGACAGCACCATGCTTAAACAAAGAAGGAAAACTCCATTTTGATAATTTATAGACATGATTTAAACAGACCAGTTTGGAAGGCAAAAGGCATAACTGGGCAACAAATCAAATTTTGAGAGGATCAAAGAGTGTCCTCTACATCACTTTGTTTCAAGATATTTATATTAAGACCCACTGTAAGAAGTACATTTTACATCACAACACAGCATACACAAGTGCTCACACATGCACATACATACAACTGAAATAAGGATTTACTTAAAATACTTATTTTTATGTATTAGTCCATTCTTACACTGCTAACAAATACATACTGAGACTGAGTAATTTATAAAGAAAAAGAGGTTTAATGAATTCACAGTTACACATGGCTGGGAGGCCTCACAATCATGCAGAAGGCATAGGAGGAGCAAGGGCATGTTTTACATGGCGGTTGGTAAGAGCGTGAGCAGGGGAAATGCCCTTTATAAAACCATCAAATCTGGTGAAACTTACTCACTATCATGAGAAGAGCATAGGCAAAAACCACCTGCATGATTCAATTACCTCCCACTGGGTCCCTCCCATGACACATTGGAATTATGGGAAATAAAATATAAGATGAGATTTGGGTGGGGACACAACCAAACCATATTACAAGGATTTACTTAAAAATGCTTATCCTTAGTGTTTATGATTGTTTGGTGTTTCCTGATTTGATCCATTCCATGTTTCAAAAGAAGCTGGTTACAGTTAACTAAATTGATTTCACATCTCCATAATGAGCTGCTATCCATGGATGAAAAAACAACTGGACCAGGCAATTTGAAATTGTTTCACTGACCACTTGTTGTGGCACCATATATGTGCAGTTTTGGTGTAATGGTCAAACATGAATTGTAGCATGATTGAATCAGGTAATTCTGAGTGAGAGTTAAGCAAGAGTGAGAAGAAATGGAGGTATGACTTTTGGTTTTGGTATCAGACACTTGCTTTGCATGCACTCTTATTGAGGGCTAGTTTTGCATTCTGGCAAAGGGAATACATTCTGTAGTCAGACTGCCTGCGTCTAATTACTGGCTCACAGTTGTGTGAATGAACATGAACAGGCTACTTAACTTCATCAGGCCTCAGTTTCCTCATCTGTAAAATGAAAATAAAGTTACCCTTTTTTGACATTGTGAGGTTTTAATTTAAGGCGTACAGAGTAAGCATTCAATAAGTATTAGTTATTATTATTGAACATCTCATAAAAATGAAACAAGAAGAGTATTCAAATATCTGTCTACATATTCACATGGTCAAATTGACATAGATGTAGGCTATAGTGGCTGTACATTTGTCATGTGGCTGGCCCTGTGCAAAGCACTTCATGTACATTTAACCTTTGCAACATTGGAGAATGCATTATTTGTCTCATTTTGTAGATGAAGAAATTGAAGCTTAGGGAGTTCAAGTAGTAGAGTTGGTTAAGGGCAGAGCTGGGATTCTGGCACGGGTGTATCTGATTTCAGACCCCAGGCACCTCGTTTATTAGCTGCCTTTGGTCCTACCTACCCCCATAGCCACATGACTCACTCCCTTGCTTATTTCATGTCTCTGCTTATTTTTCACCAATTTATCCAGCCTGTAGAAAACAGCAATCCCCTCCCTCATCCCTACACTTCCTGTCTGCCACACTGCTTTATTTAGTATGACATCACCTTATATCATATGGGACTTTATAATTACTTGCTTATTTCTTGATCATTTATCTCTCACTGAAACAAAAGCTCCATAAGCCCAGTCCCTTGTATTATTCACTGCTGTGTCTCCAGCATCCAAAGTGGTATCTGGTAGCTTCACAAAACAGGTAAGTGATTAGAGTTCATTCTGTCAAGGAACAACATTTGTTTGACTTTAGGAGTAAATTACAATTCATTCTTATATGTATGGATTAATCTATGTGGTACACAGACCAAGCAAATATTGGTAGTCCTTCAGAGAACACAATTTATTCACATTTTAACAAGGACTGTGTACAAATATTTATCAATGCAAATTTTTATCCTTACTGTGTGTGATTGGCTGTAGTGTTTCCTGTTTTTATGCATTCCACATTTCAAAAAAAGCTGGTTACAATGGGACACATATTCAAAAATGTCCCAACTAGTTCCGATGCATTTTCTTTACTATGTGTTTTGATAATGGCTTTATTTATATATAGTTTATTTACCACAGAATTCACCCCTTGAAAGTGATACTCCAATGACTTTTAGTATATTCATGAGATTTGCAACCATGGCAGTCATCAGTTTTTTCCTTTTCCTTTTTTTTTTTTTTTTTTTTTTTTTGAGATGGAGTTTTGCTCTTGCCACTCAGGCTGGAGTGCAGTAGTGAGATCTCAGCTCACTGCAACCTCTGCCTCCTGGGTTCAAATGATTCTCCTGCCTCAGCCTCCCGAGAAGCTGGGATTACAGGTGCCCATCACCGTGCCCACCTAATTTTGGTATTTATAGTAGAGACAGGTTTCACCACGTTGGCCAGGCTGGTCTCAAACTCCTGACCTCAGGTCATTCACCCGCCTTGACCTCCCAAGCAGCCATCAATTTTAAGACCTCTTCATCACCTTCCAAAGCAAGCCTGTATCCATTAGCCATCATCCCTACAATTTGCTCCCAAATCTCAATCCTAGGAAACCATTAATCTAATTTCTTTCTCATGGATTTTCCTATTTAAACATTTGATGGAAATGGAATCCTGCAACACACACACACACATCCCATAGTAGTATCTAGGGCATATAACATATGTTCTATAAATATTCATGTTCAAATAAATACATTAATCATGATCAATGAAACAAGCTACGGGAAACTTAAGATTAAGACAGCCTTGCTTACAATTTCATTGTCTTTAGATTTATTCTGAATATTTTCACGTGTATGTCATATTTGTGATATTTCAAAGACATTCAGTGAGCCATTATTTCCTCTAAGAATTGGGGAACCCGGAGTCCATACATTGGGCCTGTTTCTCTACTTAATTTTACTTGATCCGTTGGAAAAGTACCAAGAAAGTGATGTCGTTGTTTACAATTACTGCATGGCTGAGAAAATGGAACAAAGCATCAGAAGCCCTCAGCTGCAGTATCCTTAACTTCCACAAGATGGTGCTCCTATTCTATAGAAGTCACTATCGCTCCAGGTTCTGTTTCTGAGTTTGTCAAAATCTGTGCCTGTCTCTGCCTTTTTCTTAGATTTTTGATGCTTGTTTCTCTCTCCCTTTCTACTTTTCTTTATTTCTCTTATATTTAAACCTTTACCTGGGCAGTTTATTAATATAGAATAAAGTAGGCAATCTTTATTGTTTAACAAAATATGGTGGGTTTTATGTTGCTTGAGGTTATCTTTAAAATTGAATAAATGCACAATAATGTAGACTACTTATTTCTCTAAGGAAAACCAAATATGTAAGAGTTGTTTCTGAGGTCACACGTGGCTGTTGACTGTTCTTTTCCCTCATTATTTTTATTGTTGTTGTTGTTGTTGTTGTTGTTTTAGAGTCCCACTGTCAGCAGGCGCCAGGCTGGAGTGCAGTGGTGAGACCTCAGCTCACTGCAACCTCCACCTCCTGGGTTCAAGCAATTCTCCTGCCTCAGCCTTCCAAGTAGTTGGGACTACAGGCGCGTGCCACCAGGCCCAGCTAATTTTTTTGTATTTTTAGTAGAGACGGGGTTTTACCATGTTAGTATTGTATTTTTTAATGATGGGGTTTTAATTTGTTGCCCAGGCTGTAGTGCAGTGGTGTGATCATGGCTCACCACAGCTGCAAACTCTTGGGCTCAAGTAATCCTTCTGCCTGTTTCCCAAAGTGCTGAGATTACAGGCATGAGCCATGATGCCTAGCACTATTTTGTAAGATTTTTAAGAGTTGTGAGGCTTGGAAGTATTAAATTGCTTTTAAGATCATTCATGTGGCTGATATATGACTATTTTTCTCTCTTTTAAGGTTAATTTATAAGACTTAGAGGAGTTTTAAAGTTTGGAGGTATGCAGTGATTTGCCACAAATAGTCTAGGTTGCTGGGAAAAACCAGAAATTGCATTTAAGTCAGCTTGCCTGAAGTCTACCCCACGTTCACTCTGCCTCACTGACATCCCGCTCCTTAGTTCTCTGAATCAATCCTGCTATTCAAGAAAGAAAGTTCAAGCAGTAGGTTCGTTTAAAAGGTGGAAGTAGATGATTTCTGACAGCTGACAACAGAACAAGTAAATACGGGTCAGCTGATGTGGTAGGTATTATAATGTCCATCTTTTTTTTTTTTTGCTTTTTCAGCATCCTTTCCTTTTGGGGAATGTGCCTTACCCCTCTACTTGATTACAACAGAACCAGTAGGACCATCAATCTTGTGGCTTGGTCTTCAGTTCCTGAATGTGTGCATGACAGACTGGCCAACTGGAGAGACTCCTCCCTGGAGGAAGGGATTGGCTCAAAGAGGGCCCAGAGCCTGCACTGGGAGCCTCATACAGTGTTTTGTGTGACTTGGGGAGCATTGGGGACAGAGGACATTGATATTAATATTGGCCGTTGGGACTGTGAACTCTTAGTACCATGAGTAACCATTTTCTTGGTAGTCCTAACTGGTGCAAAGAAGAAATGACAGCATTATTTTTTGCCACCTGCTGCCTTCTCTGATCCGTTGACTCACATTCCTGTCCTGTGATAATAGCTTAGGAAAATCCTATGACGACCAAGTCACTTTCAACATCAAAAATGTCTCATTTCAGGTACTGAAAAATCTAATCTGGTCCAAGTTGAAACTTTGATCTCAGATCCTCATTAGAGTTCCTTCCTCCCATCAAGGTCAGGTCTGTGCTGTAGTGCATGATCATGTGACCATGAAGAGGCCGGCCCTCCCGTCCCATGCACTGCTCACCTGCCTTCCTTCTTTTTCTTCCAGGGTATTGGGCCAAGGAGGAGAGGATGAGCGGTAGAGGAAGGGTCTTACCTATCTGGCGCTGTTTTAATCTGACTTTGGTATTTTCTGTCGTAGCAGATGTTCAAATGTAGGTTTTTGGGGGTAGAGGGGTGTTGGGTTTATCGGAGACCCCCTGTGAGTCTTCACCTGGCTCTCATTCAAGTGAGTTCTTCCTTCTTATCTTTGTTCTTTTGGTTAGAGTACCTCTCTCAGGACTTTCCAGGGGGCTAATAATTTCTGAATAGCTTTGATTAAAATAAGATTTATACTTTTGGATTAAAGATTCTCCTCACGGTTTTCAAATCTCTGCACTACTTTACGCTGTTTGACAGGATTTAAAATCCCTGTTCTGTTGAAATGTGTAGATGAGGTAGGTTTGAGGAAATGCTGCAATTTTTTGCGGGGTTTCCATATATGGCACAACTGATTAGACCATGATGCTATTTTACAGTTGGTGGTACAAGACATGAACTCTGATTTTTTTTCATGTGCGCCTGTGTTTTCTTTTCTTTCTTTTATTTATTTTTATTTTCTTTTTGGTTTTTGTCCTGTCAGTTGAGACTCGGAGAACTTTGGCATCAAAGTCGGTTGTTTTTTAGCCCATGTGCAGCCACTATAATCCTATTAGAGCATGATTTAATTGCATGGAATACTTTAAATGGTGGGTGAAATCACTATTATGATTTTCATGATTATGCTGAAAGTCTGACGAGGAATAGTTCTCCCATAGCAGATGATGTGGGTCCTGTTTCCAATACTGGAGTCATAAAGGACTTTCTAGTCCAACTGTTTGCCTTATGTTCAAGTTTCATTTCTGGACTTAAATATTATTTTTCTTAAGTTGGGCCTCCATTAAAATAACAAAATGGGTTAAGCAGGATAATCCAATAATCTGGTCGTTACCTGAAATTAAAAGTCTGGCATTTTTTTTTTTCCACTGAGATAACTGATTATTGGGTAGGTTATTTTTGAGTCACTGTGACTCAGCCTGAGTGATTCTTTTTACTCCTGGACTTTATTGACTGCCCTCCTAATGGATGCCAGTGACTTGCCTTTGGCATGTCACCTGCGCCAGCATGAGCTGCCATTCACGTGGTTCTGTGCTCTGACAGGCTGCACTCAGTGAATTGCCAGCTGGATAATTCACAAGGTGCTGCCGTGTGCAAGCCAATACCAGCACCTGGAGGCCTTTACAGATGCTGCCGCTAAATGCATGAAGAAATCTCAAGTAAAAGTTGCACTTTTTTCTTTTAATGCATGTATATAAACCTGCAGCATTAACTACCTCTTTGGTTTGAAACTGCAGATGTAAACAATATTTCTTTGCCTAAATTATGCCCTATAAGCTTCAGGGGAAAGGAGACCCAGTCATTAAAGATAAAACATCAAGTCATATAAAATGTCATGTAACAGTAGACTGCAGGCTTCACTGCAATTGCTTGGAACATGGGATATTGTGCGTGGGATGTTATGCCTTCCAAACTGTGTTAAACCCGGAGGCTTGCCGTGAGTTGATCAGAAATCAGGGGTGCAATATCCATGATTATAACTTGAAGATGAGATAAATCCCGACTTGGAGACTATTCAGCAGTCTGGTTGGTTCCATTCAGTTCAAAGCAATTCAGTTCAGTTCAGTTCAACGTAGTCACTCATTTTCATAAGTGTTTCTGACACACTGTATGCACTGGGCACTGAGAGGATACAAGGAGAAAAAGAGCTGAAACCTGCCTCTGCTAATGCAGTGTGGTGCTCTGAATCTACTCCTCTCCATTAGTCTCCACCCTTCCCGGCACACTGGAAGCCTGGTTTAGGTGGAGCCATCACAGTGTTCTTTTGCTGTTGGCTTTGGATTGGTTCAGGCCAATCCAAAGGAGATGCCAGTGGGTAGCAGAGAGAACTTGGAGTATTTATTCCCCTAGCTCCCTCCTGAACTGTCGGCTCATGTTTGCATCTGGCCAATCGTCCGCCATCCAGCTCTGTCTCTGGATAGATCCTGACTACCCATGGCTCCTTTTTCTTTCCCTTTAGATAAAATGTGTGGTGAGTGCTCTTTGGTGTCCCTGTCTCCAGGATGCTGTCCTGGCCTTGTTGCCTTTCATAAGCTCTGCTCACTCTTTTGCAAATACTCTTTTTAAATATAACTCTTTCAGATTATTCAGTTTGCCTGTACTATCTGTGCTTTGCAGAGGAGCCCAAAGGATACCCAGAAGTAGCCTTCCATCTGAATTAATTAATTCCTTTATCGTTGAGTGCCTGTTATGGGTCAAGTGACTAGGTGCTAGGTCCTGGGGGTATAAACCTCTGTAAATATGACAGATACAATCCAGCTCTCAGTGAAAGCATTTCCTATTATAGTGCACAGAAATTAAATCAGCGACTGCAAAACAGCAGTGAGTGCAGGGCAGCTGATGTTAGGTACGTGAGAGCTTGCGTTGTGTTTAGATGGAGGCCCTGTGAGTGTAGCTTGAGACAAAATAGAAAGCAGGATGGGGGCATTAATTAGGTACAGGTGTGACAGCCCTGGGGCGGTAGAGAGTGTGGTGGGAAGAAGGAAACACCCCTGTGGAGACATTAGGGTAAACGGGAGTGGGTCCCCGGGAATGAATATTCATTCTGGCTAGAATGGCAGAGGACACAACAGGGAGACGGAGGTAGAGGGTGAGGTGAAGAGAAGCCAGATGCCAACCTCCTATCTCCTATGGGTAGGTTTGGAGCTTAAGGGGATGGGAAATCGTTGACAACAGGTCTGTCACCAATTGGATGTGAGTTGTAGGAGTCTGCTGGCTGCAGGGTCGACATGGTGTGAGTTTTAGGAGGCTGCAGGCTGCAGAGTCGAGATGGATTGGAATGGGGGGGTTGGGAGGCAGGGAGCTAAGACGCTCTTTGAGTAATCTAGGCAGAAGATAATGTTGACCAGAGCTCCCAGTGTCCTGAATTAAGAGAAGCAGATGTGTTGAGAGAGATTTCGTCGCTTTCTCTTTATTCTCTCTTTCATCGCTACCCACACGTGGTTCTTAAATCAAATTCAGCCTAAAGCTGCCTCCTTACAGATTTTAAGCTCGGCCAATAAGTTTCTCTGTACATAGTGCACTGGAACTTAATGGAGTTGTAAACAGACTGTAACCTACTCTTGTGCCAATCACTGAGTTTTGACCAACATAAGGCAAATGCAGAGCTGCAGTCAATCAGCGGTTTCTGTACCTCACTTCCGTTTTCTGTAGGCCTCTTTCCTTTTTCTGTCTAGAACTCTTCCACCACGTGGCTGTGCTGGAGTCTCTCTGCGCCTACTCTGGCTTGCGAGGCTGCCCCATTGAAAACTCGTTCTTTGCTCAATTAAACTCTGTTAACTTTCATCTGAGGATGGTTTTTCTTTTAACATGGTCAGCTCCAGAGGTCTTTTCCCAGAGCCACGTACTTGATTGGGTAGAATTCCCAGAAGCAAAAGGCTCCCAGGGAACGTCAGAGTGGTGGGAGAGAGGCAGGGGTGTGGGGGAGATGGATGCACTGCTGAATCCTGCAAACAAGGAGTCCTGCAGGGCCCACGGAGCCTCCCGAGCACCATGCAGGGCACCGTGGCCCCCTAGTGTTCCCAAGGAAACAGGACCTAACAACCAAGTGAGGCTGGGAGCCCCAAGTCCTGGTGCTTCCTTCTCTGCTCTTTTTAGCCCCCAGGGAGGAAGAGCTAGATCCAGACGGGAGAGAGTGGAGAGTGCCTGAAGCCTACGGTGCTCCGTTCCCACCCAAGCCTGGGTAACAAGAGCAAAACTCCGTCTCAAAAAAAAAAAAAAAAAAAAATAGAGAAAGCATAGACCACAGCCGCCTCCCTTTTCCACAAGCTAGGAGGCTGCTTGCTGCTGAAACAGGAGAGAGTGTTGAATCAGGGGAGAAAGACGGTTTTAAAATAAAAGGACGGTGTTTGTAAATATCTGAAGGTGTGCAGGAAACCTGGAATATGCCTAAGGTGTCAATATGGGAGGGGAAAGGAAGATTTGACAGAGTAGAATCGAGAATAAAATGATTTCTTGTGCATACCTGCAATGAGTTCTCAGCACACACACATATAAATACATACAAATTTAAATTTGCACAAATGTTAAACCATATGTATATACGTACATATTTACATATGTGTATATACACAATTTTGTGCTTATACATTTATATTTTTACTTATAATAACATGTATGTATGCACACACACATAATTTCCTGTATACATTTATTGTGAACATTTGGAAAATTAGATGTATATAAAAGAAGATGAAAATTATCTTGTCACTCAATAACTTCATAGCATTTTATTGTATAAAACAAATGCCTTTTAAAAAGCCTTCCCCATTGAGACAAATTGTTAAGACACTGTTTAAGGCATTTGATGGATAGTATGAAAGTGTTTTCTGGAGAAGTTGTACTAATTTACATTGTTTTTGGCACCCTTCACAGCATTTGGTATTAGAATAGTATTGATACTACTAATAAAAACTTTTCGTCATTATGGAAAGTGAAAAACAGAAGCCTGGCTGGGCTTGGTAGCTTGAGCCTGTAATCCCAGCACTTTGGGAGGCCAAGGTGGGCGGATTGCTATTTCTTTACTTTGTGTTTCTTTTATTATTGGTGAATCTAAATTTATCATTAGATGTATTCTGTTCCAGCATATGACTCTTTCTGTGATTTGAGTGGTCATGATTATTGCCTGTTTTTAAAAATCGAAGGATGGGCAAGGTAGCTCATGCCTGTAACCCCACTTTGGGAGGCCAAGGTGGGAAGGATTGCTAAGGCCAGGAGTTCAAGACCAGCCTGGCCGACATAGAGAAACAAAAAATTTTTTAAAAGCTGGGAATGGCCGGGCGCGGTGGCTCAAGCCTGTAATCCCAGCACTTTGGGAGGCCGAGGAGGGTGGATCACGAGGTCAGGAGATTGAGACCATCCTGGTTAACACGGTGAAACCCCGTCTTTACTAAAAATACAAAAAATTAGCTGGGCATGGTGGCACGTGCCTGTAATCCCAGCTACTCAGGAGGCTGAGGCAGGAGAATTACCTGAACCCAGGAGGCGGAGGTTGCGGTGAGCCGAGATCACGCCATTGTACTTCAGCCTGGGTAACAAGAGCGAAACTCCGTCTCAAAAAAAAAAAAAAAAAAAAAGGCTGGGAATGTTGGAGCATATCTGTGGTCCCAGCTACTTGGCAGGCTGAAGTGGGCAGATTGGTTGAATCCGGGAGCTTGAGGCTGTAGTGAGCTGTGAATATACCAACTCACACCAGCTTAGGTGACAGAGTGAGACCCTGATTTAAAAAATAAAAATGAAGATTTTATTCCCTTTTTGTTTTAGAAAAAAATTATATACTAAAAATGTGTAATGTACTTTGAAAATATTTTTCCTCTTTTTCTTTGAATTCAATTTATGTTACTTTTTATGCTACAGATGTTTTAAATTGATATGCAGTCAGCAATATCAATAATTCTTTTTAAGAGACTTCCTTGTTTTTCTGCTTAGGATGGCTTTCCTTACCCTGTGATCAGAAAAATTTTGCCTGTATTTTATTCTATATTTGCTTTGTTTCATTTTTAAACATGAAACACTTAAAGCTATGCTGAATTAATTTTGATTTAAGTTTTGTAGTAGAAATCTACTCCCTCATCCCCTATCCTGGTGTGATGTCAATTATTAAGTAACAAATTTATTGAATAACTTATTCTGCCTTAAATCCATGAAGAGTTTGTTTTCTTCCATCATAGGGAGTCAACATGGTGTAGGGTGAAGATCACAGACTTCAGTGAAAACCATGTGGGCTTGCATTGCTTCACTTTGTTACTTACTTGCTGAGGACCAAGGCAATTTCCAGTTACCTTGTGATGTAAAATAAGCTAATAATATCTAGGCAGGTTTTTTTTTTTTTTGAGACGGAGTTTCACTCTTGTTATCCAGGCTGGAGTGCAATGGCGTGATCTCGGCTCACTGCAACCTCCGTCTCCTGGGTTCAAGCAATTCTCCTGCCTCAGCCTCTCGAGTAGCTGGGACTACAGGCGTGCACCACCATGCCCAGCTAATTTTTGTATTTTTAGTAGAGATGGGGTTTCACCATGTTGACCAGGATGGTCTCGATCTCTTGACCTCGTTATCCACCCGCCTTGGCCTCCCAAAGTGCTGAGATTACAGGCTTGAGCCCGGCCGTAGGCAGGTTTTAAAGAGGAGTGAATGAGATAAGTCATCTGTAATACTTCATTTGTATGTGTTAATAGATTTAGTTTCATTATTTTGTGCTCTGTTTACTTGAAGACATTCTGAACTGGGAGCCAGAAAATATGAGGATTTTTATAACCCCATTATTATTATTTTTTTTGAGCAATCCACTTCATTTCGATTTAAGTTAATAATTTCTATAAAGTATAAGCAATAGTTACAAAAGTCAGTTTTTATTGTCTCAAATGAGATTGTGTCTCCCTGTATTCTATATATATTATTTCTATGTATATATGTATGTGTATATATAGACATACACAAATACATATACACACACACACACATACACACATAGAGGGAACTTTAAAGACTGTAGAGAGGTAAATAAGTCTAAAATACATTTATTAAGATTTCCATGAAGGATTAGAAACACAGTCCATCTTTAGAGGCCAGATACTTAGTTACGTCTTTGAGTTGGCTTTATTAAACTGAGAAAAATTGAACTTACTATGCAGCTGCTTGGTTTCAAGTAACAGAAACTGAGTCTGCTTAACTTTTGCAGAGAGGGAGTTTGGAAGGATGTGGAGTTGCTCATGGAATGGGAAGGAGGAATGATGAGCAAGGGACTACAGCAGCTGTTTGTGTGTGGCTGGGGGCAGTGGGAGCTGGGTAAGTGGATTCTTTATAGCAGGAACTGAAAAAAACATTTTCTCCTAAACACTCCCCCACCTCAAGGAAGAAAAAAAAAAACTGTGTTCAATATTTGGGTTTAATCATTCTGCTGAAGATGAAAACTTTGAGGAAGAGAACATATGTGACCCCGGCTTATGTCATGTGCTCACCTTTGGCCAGAGGTGGGTAGGGTGATTTAATGATGCTTGCAAGACTATGTCTACAAAGGGGCAGAAGGAATTCTCTAAAACAAAATTGAGGTGATGTTCAATATTTAGACGGATGTGATATCAGGTGGCAACGTACAACAAATGTCACAGAGCAGCGTCAGGACTGTTTTCTTGCACTGGCTTTATGGGGGTCTGAGAGGAAGAAGCCATCAGGAGAGAACTTCTAGGAAAAAAGTCAAGTGACTCTTAATTTGGCTTGTTTAGCCCAGTTTCACTTCCTAGGATGGCAGCCCAGCGTTGCCATTGGTGGACTCATAATGATGATCTACCTTTTCAAGATGTATGAGGACGGGGAGAAGGTCCATGGTGCTGCCACTGCAGAGGACCTGGAGGTCTGAGCTTAGGGAAGATTTAGTGTCTGAGATACTGTAGCCCAGGACCTTAACCACAGCGAGTGCCACATTCTTCAGAGACAATAATTGGCAGAGGATGAACACAACTGACTTCACTTAGTCCTAAGACTCAAGACTTTTCTGTTTTGGCATAATGAAATCTCCTGAAGTCTGTTTCTTAAGAAAAGAAAGGAAATGGAAACATGAATTCATAAGGCTGCACCTTTCTCTCTGTGCAAATTCCTGAGGGAAGGTGATCCATTAGAAATAGAGGCAGACATGCCAAGAGCAATAAAGGGGCAGGCTCTCTGGGCTAAGCAGCTGTAGTTAAAGGCTTTCCCTGAGAATCTTGCTCATTCATTAATTCTGGCCTTGGAAGTGGGCCAAGCTGTGTGGTTTCCCCACAGCAAGGGGCAAGATCCTAATGATTAAATGTTCTTTGTTGCCTTGCATTTCACTTTTTCTTAGTAATGCACTTTGAAGAATGGAAAATTGAGTTTTCAATACTTTGTTGTTTGCTGAAGCTAAAGCTAGAAGTAATTGAAGCCAGTTGAAAGCAGAAGGGAATGGGCAAGGTAAAACTTACAGCATGGAGGAGGCCAAGGATTAAAGTTTGGTGCCTCAGTGGATCAACCTATCTCCTCCTGTGCCATTTTTTCATTTTTATTGTGCTGAAAATCTTAGTTGCAATTTGTTTTTGGAAAATCAGGTTATTGTTTGGAAAATACAGTCCTTTTCACATTCTTTCTGAATCAATAATACTTCCATGTAAGTAAAAGACATAGGACCAGAGTAGTAAGAAATGATTTCTTGGTGGACAGTAAAGCGTCACCATTCTTTGCTTAAAAATCTCAGGCTGCAGTCCTGGTGTGGTGGCTTATGCCTATAATCCCAGCACTTTGGGAGGCTCAGGTAGGCGGATCACAAGGTCATAAGATCGAGACCATCCTGGTTAACATGGTAAAACCCCATCTCTACTAAAATACAAAAAATTAGCCGGGCATGGTGGTGCATGCCTGTAGTTCCAGCTACTCGGGAGGCTGAGGCAGGGGAATCGCTCGAATCTGGGAGGCAGAGATTGCAGTGAGCCAAGATCAGGCCATTGCACTCTAGCCTGGCAATGGAGCGAGACTGTCTCAACAAAAGAAAAAATCTTAATCTGTGTCTAAGCAACTAGAGCCTCCTTTTTTACTGTATTTGGATGGTTGGCCAGAATCTTATTTAAATAAATTAACATCCCTATCGAATCTTTCTGAGCACATTGAGTCATCTTGAAGAAATAAAATACTTTTGTTTGGTAATGCCAAAAGTTGATCAATCGTTTAAGCGGATTTAATACCTGGACTAGTTCCTGGTACAGTGAAGGTGATCTATACATGTTAATTAAATGAATGAATAAATTAGGTTAGTTTCCTCAGCCAACCCATAAACATGGAAGAAAAATGCTTTCAGACAATGGTGTGGCTGAATAAGTAATTAAAGTCTTTTAGTCTAGCGACCCTATATAAACATAGTTGTAGTCTTCATCTGTTTCTTGTGGATGAAAGAGAATGCATTTGTCGGTGGGAAACTACTGCTCTTTTAGGTTGAAGAGGCAGGCTGCATGAGGACTACTTCCTAAACCAGTATCTATTTGCAGCAGAAAAGTTGGCCGCTTTTCACTTCTTTAGGTTTATTTTGGCACTCGATTCAGCCTGATTTTGGGCTAGGAAGAGAGTGAGACTGTGACAATGGCAGTACATTTCAGTAGAAAAGTTTGGCTTCTACATTTTCTTCTTTATTCAATAGCTGCTTTTTAAATGCTGGTAACATGCAAAGCAATATGGAAGCTGCTAGGCATCCCAGCCAAGAACTTATAGTAGGTACAATTACCATTACCTATATTCTTTGAAATGCCTTTATTGAAATATAATTTATATATCATAAAGTTTACCCATTTAGCTGTGTAATTCAATTGTTTTTAGTAGCTTTACAAAGTTATAGAATTATGCAGCCATCGTTACAATTTAATTTTAGAAAATTTTAAATCCATCCCCCCAAATAAACCCTTTACCAATTAGCTCCCTGTCTCTCCTTCAGCTCCAGGAAACCACCAATCTACTTTCATTCTCTATAGACTTGCCTGTTCTGGATATTCTGTATGAATGGGATCATATAACCTATGGCCTTTCATATCTGGTTTCTTTCACTTAGCATACTGTTTTTGAGGTTCATCCATACGATAGAATGTATTAGTACTTCATTTCTTTTAATTGCTGAACAACATTTGACAGTGTTTATACATTCATCAGTTGATGGACTTTGGGTTGTTTACACATTTTTGAATGTTAGGAATACAGCTGCTATAAACATTTGTGTACAATTTTTTGTGTGTGTGACCATGTTTTCATTTTGCATATATACCTAGGAGTGAATGGGTTAGGTCATATAGTAATCTTATGTTTACTCTTTTGAGGAACTGCCAACCTATTTCCCACAATGACTTCATTATTTTACACCCACATTTACCATGTCTTTAAAGAAAAAATGAGAATCTATTGCCAAAGTTAAAGGATTATTGTACACACTGAAGACAGCATGTTTATAAAGTGTTTAGCACAGTGTCACATCAGACATAATCCTCACAGTAAGCCTATATGGATGATATTATTATAAAGCCCACTTAGAGATGAGAAAGCTGAGGAGCGAAGAAGTTCAGGACTTGTCTAAGATCACACGGAAAGTGGTGGGTAGATTTGAGACTCTTAATATGTATTCATCTTGCCCCAGACTGGGACTTTTAAGAGATGAGTTTCCCTTTTAGTTATGGAGATGAAAATTAGCATTTATACTAATCACGTACTAGCTAAGCAGCATAGATCTAATTGAGGGGATATACCTTCTAAGGCCATAGGGCTACCCTTCTGATCCGGGATGAGATGGCAGATGCCATCGGTGTTATATTGATTAATGTGCTAATGACATTAGAGGAAATTTCTGTTTGATCCATTTTAAGGAGTTTTAAATCTAGAAAAATGAGAAAAATAAAATACCTAATTAGCGTGGTTGGGTTTGGGCCATAATCTCAAAAGACACAATGCTAAATGCCATGATTCTGAATGTTGAAATCCCTAAGGAAAGTCAACAGTCTCCCAAATCACAATCCCGAATGATCAAAATCAGAAAAGTATAATTACAAAAAAAGAAAAAGAATTTTAAAAATACCTTTGTTTACATTTTTAAAAACCAATTTATTTGAGAAACATTTAAAAACACAACAGAACACTTCACAGTCCACTTGACAAATAGACAAAAATAACATACATATTTTTGCAAATATACCTAGGCACTCAGGTATATTAAGGACAGTCACACAGGTATCAGAATTATAAGCAGATGAACTGTATTCATAAAGAAGTAGATAAAAAAGAGAAATGTATGAACACATGTCACTATAGTTGGTAACCATGTGCACCCACCTTTATAACTGTGGTCATCTGAAATACCATGATGGAAAACCTAAGCTTTTGACAAATGAATCAAAAACCATGATGAGTCACCACCACCTCTTCCAGTTGCCCAGAGAGAGAAAATCTTGAGGAATTTTATCATCTTTCACAAATGCAGATATACAGAAAGAACATCTCTTCATTCATTAAGGTAGTTTCAAAACTTTTATATACACATACAATGCTTACACACAGAGTCAATGTTGTGATAATGTACTTTTGTGGAGTCAAATTTGTTAAAAACTTCATAAATTAGAACTGTTTAAGAGTCTACATGTTTTCACACTGCTGATAAATACATACTCAAGACTGGGAAGAAAAAGAAATTTAATTGGACTTACAGTTCCACGTGGCTGGGGAGGCCTCAGAATCGTGTGGGGGGGCTAAAGGCATTTCTTACATGGTGGCAGCAAGAGAAGAATGAGAAGCAAAAGTGGAAACCCCTGATAAATCCATCAGAGCTTTGAGACTTATTCACTATCGAGACTAGCACAGGAAAGACCAACCTCTGTTATTCAGTTACCTCCCCCTGGGTCCCTCCCACCACATGTGGGAATTCTGGGAGATACAATTCAAGTTCAGATTTGGGTGGGGATAGAGCCAAACCATATCAATATGTCATTTATACCTCCAGTATTGGAAATGATGTGAAGATAAAATACATAACATAGTGAACTGGTGCTTTAGCAAAGGAATTTTCTTCTATTTTTTGCCCTGTGTTTTGATCTTTGAAACACTTGTACTATTTAGAAAATAGTTGTGGTCTGCAAGTTTTATAAATAGATGCTGTTCCATTTGAAAGTGTAATTATTACTTGGCTCTTGCAATTAAGCAATTTATTCTTGCTTTTGCAACACCAACAATAATCGGCTTTTAAACGTTCTGTAAACTATCTTTCACCATTAAGAAGCCTCATACACTTAACTCACAGCCTTTTGGCGAGGCAACGGTTTCACTGATTTCTTCCATTATACTGTAAGGCATACAGTAAGAAGGAATAATACTCAGCCTCCCTAATACCAAATCCGTATTAGTCAGGGTTCTCCAGAGAGTCAGAATCAGTAGGATATGTGCATAGATAAATGAGAGAAGATTTATTAGAGGAATTGGCTCTTGCAATTACAGTGCCTGAGAAGTTCCAGGATAGACCATCTGCAAGTTGGAGACCCTGGGATGTCACTAGCATGGCTTGGTCCAAGTCCAAAGGCCTCAGAACCAGGGAACCTGATTGTGTCACTCCCAGTCTGAGGCCAATAGCCTCAGGACCCAAGGGGCCACTGGTGTTAAGTCCTAGAGTCCAGAGGCCAGAGAGCCTGGAGTTCCGATGTCCAAGGCAGCAGAAAAAAAGCCCTGTCCTAGTTCTCAGAAAGAGACCAATTTGCCTTTTATATTTGTTCTCTGGCCCCCTGCTGATTGGATAGTGCCTACAAAGCTTAAGGAAAGCTTTTTTCCACCAAATCTATGCAGACTGACCATTCATCTTCTCTGAAAACACTCACAGACCCTCAAAATAATGCTTCACCAGGTTTCTAAGAATTCCTTAATCCAGTCAAACTGACACCTAAAATTAAGCCCACAAGTCCCCACCTTGTCAACGTGGCACTCAAACACATCATCTTAAATCATACTTAATTACCAAATAAGTAAATACAAATAATAAAGACAATAACAAGGTAATAGTTCTGCCTATCATGTTGCAACTACCCTGAGAATAACCCAAAACACAAATTCCTTCCCCAGAATTTGGTTTTTAGGATTTCAACATTTGAGATTTTAATCCTTAAGGATTGTGATTTTTTGGATTTTAGATGTTAGAGATTTTAGACTTTAAAATTTTTGATCTTTTGGGATTTCAACACTTGGGATGTTGGCGTTCAGGACTGTGTCTTTTGGAATTGTGGTGGGCACTGAGCCCACACAATCTGGTGAGTGCTTACTGCAGACCAAGCATTTTGCTGAGCAATTACATTAGACACAGTAAGCCCAATCTTCACAACAGCACTCTGAAATAGGCACTAGAATTGACCCCATTCAGTAGATTGGGAAATACTGGCCTAGTGTTAAGTACTTTTGACTTGGTCATATATCTGTGGGGGTGGGTGATATAGCTGGGACTTAAACACACGAAACCTGGCCCCAGAGCCTGGGCTCATAAGCTTAACGTCATAAAATCCTTTTAGAAGCAGCAACCACTATGAAATTTACTCTGCTGTAAGACCTCACTGTAAAATATTGGTCTGTGGTTACTTTGAAAATAGAGGATTTAAAATCTACGTCCAGTAAATGCAATTTTAGTTTTCAACTTCAAAGTAATATATGAATAGAAAATAGCTTTTTAGTCTTGACAAATGTCACCATTCTATGGCAAACTTTTGAAGAGAAATGTTGTGTTCCAAAAGCTGCAAGTACGTTAAATCTTTGTGTACAAAGCCAAAACCTTTTTCTCTCAGTGGCGTGTTTTGTTGTGGGATTCCTGGATAACCCACATTAAGGACTGTCTGTAAAGTGAGAAAATCAAGTGATGGTATCATACAGGCCAAAATATCTGTCCACAGGGTGTCTTGGGGCCTTTGGTGGCATCCTGGGGGAGACAGCTCTGTTCTGCTCCTGGGATAACTGGTAGAAGACATTCTTCCAGGATATTCTCAGAACTTGGCTTTCAGGCTGCACACAGAGCTGGAACAGGACTGGGAAATGGTCAAAACTGTATATTTTAAAATAGCTAAAGAGAGAATTTTTCACCTCAAAGATATGTTAAATATTTGAGGTGAGAGATATGGTGATTAGCCTGATTTGATCATCCTGCCATGTATAGGTGCATCAAAACACAACATTGTACCCCATAATTATATATAGTAACTATCTGTCAATTAAATATAAAACAAATAGTAGAAGATAAAGAGGAAACAAGATCAGGGACTGAGGTGATGTAAGCCCTGATCAAATACACATACTCTCTCATGTAATTTTCATGAAGGAATTGAACACACTGTTTAATCCTTCTGTGTTGTGCTTTGTCTATTACTTCATAGAGTTGTTTTGAGGATGAAATGATTTGAAACATATACAGCACTTAGGAGCAGTACTGGGACCATCAGTAGCTCTTATAATTATCAGTGTTTAGAAGCATGGGCTTTATAGTCAGGTAAACCTGGGTTTGAACTTTGGTACTACTTTTTCATCTAGAGAAGGCTGAGATACACAGATACTTCTGCTCCCTGTTTGACGGTAAGGAGATTCTTACTGTTGATTTCCCATTTCCCATTATCTCCCTGAAGTCAAGTGTGGACAGGTGACTGCACTTAAGGTTACAGAAACTTAGCAAAAGTGATGTGCACCACTTCCAGGCCTGGCTCGTTAACCCTCCCAGGTACTCTGCTGCATTCTCCTTCTCTTCTTTATTCTGCTAGAATATCCAAGTTGACAGAGCTTCTGGCAGCCAAGTCTCTGCCTTCCTCTTCATCAACTTAGTAGGCAAGAATTGAATGTCTCTTGTGGTAGTGCCAGTATGCATTTTGGGGTTTATTTGTTAGAGCAGTTAGTTATAGCCACACTTAATATATGACCTCGAGCAATTATTTAGCATCTGTGAACTTCTATCTTTAAAATGGGGGTAATGGTACTTATTTTATGATTTGGTTATAAGGATTAAATGAAATCAAATATAAAATTTTCAGCATAATCCAGGTTGTTTATTTATTTATTTATTTTTGAGACTGAGTCTCGCTCTGTCGCCAGGCTGGAGGGCAGTGGCATGATCCCAGCTCACCACAATTTCTGTTTTCCTGTTTCAAGCAATTCTCCTGCCTCAGCCTCCCGAGTAACTGGGCCTACAGGCACGCACCACCATGCCTGACTAATTTTTTGTACTTTTAGTAGAGACGGGGTTTCACCATGTTGGCCAGGATGGTCTCGCTCTCTCGACCTTGCGATCCGCCCACCCGCCTTGGCCTCCCAAAGTTGTTATTTTTATTATTTATGTACCCCTAACATCTACTAGTTGAAGTGTTAGGAAACATTTGTTGGTCCTTTTACCTGGCTGCAGCATAAATCCCTTTTCTCCTAGTTATGTGAGAGAAAAGCTATGTTGCTTTCCCAGAGCTCCGGGAGAACAACAGAGGGTAAGTCCATCTGTCCTTTTTATTATCTATTCCCTTGACAGCTTTACATTGAGATTTTGCTGAGAATCTAAACTCCATGAGGGTTGGGACTGGGTCTTATCTTACGTCTCTTTCCCCCAGAGTAGCTAGCCTAGTGTCTTCTGTATAGCAAGTGATTAACACATTTCTTAGATTTTTTTTATCGTCTAATATTTATTATTTGCACACTATGTTTCCAGCACTGTACATGTGGTTCATTTTCTTGCATTATTTTCATGCAGAGTATCTCATGTGAAATTCCTACAATATTATGAGATGACCAGTATTTTTCTCCATTCTAGAGATAAAGTCACATCACATAGCAGTAACAGCATAATTGGGATAGGAATCTGGGTAATCTGACTTCAGAACCACTATAGTTCCTCTTACAGATGAATAATAGCAATCTTTTTTAAAATTTCTTTTTTAAATTTTTTTATTTTATAAAATTTTTTGTTTTATTATTGTAGGAATACTTTTTTTTTCTCTTCTCAGTTCTCTTTCTTTTTTTTCTTTTTTTTTTTAAATTGCATTTTAGGTTTTGGGGTACATGTGAAGAACATGCAAGATAGTTGCATAGGTACACACATGGCAGTGTGATTTGCTGCCTTCTTCCCCTTCACCTATATCTGGCATTTCTCCCCATACTATCTCTCCCCAACTCCCTACCCTCCACTGTCCCTCCCGTATTTCCCCCCTACAGACCGCAGTGTGTGATGCTCCCCTCCCTGTGTCCATGTGTTCTCATTGTTCAACACTTGCCTATCAGTGAGAACATGTGGTGTTTGATTTTCTGTTCTTGTGTCAGTTTGCTGAGAATGATGGTTTCCAGGTTCATATAATAGTAATCTTTAGCTTACTGAGAATGTATCATGTAAATGCTAAACTCTTTACATGTGTAAACCCATTTAATACAGCTGTGTAAAGATGGAATTTGTACACTAGGTGGAATTTACTATTAAAAAATGCTAAAGGATGCCTAACTAAGGCATCCAACTCAGTCTTTGCTCTTTGGGGAAAATTGATAAAAGGAAAAATCTACCCTGAATATTTGATAATTATGAAAAAGAAAATCTGGCTGTGCATATGGTTAAGAGAATGATTTAATCCTCACTCATTCCTTCACCACTGAGTTAGCACCTACTGTGTGTCAGGCACTGAATGAGGAGCTAAGGATACAGAGGAGTCAGCCCCTGCCCTCAAGAGCTTTTCTTTCTAGTGGGTAGGGAGAAACATAAACTTAGTGAACTTAAGACATATTAGAGCAAGAGCCAGCTGAATTCTTTATGCCAGGAACAGTCGGATGTAACATGACCAGTTTGCACAGTCAGAAGCAGCAGAGTAGGAGGCAATAACTTTGCTTTTACATATGAATGATTTATGAGTGTTTTCTGTTGGGGGGCAGGGAAGCAAAAGAAATGAGACTTACAAGTATTTGTTGGGTTCATTTATTTTAACATTTCCCATATGCTCAAAAGACAACATAATGAAATATACTTTCTTTGTTAGACACTGAAGAGCTTGGCAGACCTTCTTATTTATTCTGTGTATTCCAATCTCTTGTTATGATATCTGCTAATAGTTCCTATAAGTTTGTCCTATTTAACTAAAAAAATTTTTTTTAAACAAAACATATACACACAACAACAACAACAACAGTTCAAGTGGGTTCTATTCCACATTTTCTTGGGACCATGTTGGGTATAAGGAAGTAAATTAAAACTGTAGGATAAGAAGTTGTAGACCACTGAGATCCACAATACTGCTAGTAATACTCAGGATTTCTGGAGTCCGATGGAGCTCTCTCAAAGCTTGTTCTGTATCTGCTTATCTTTGCCTGATTTAATACTCTAGGGAAGTTTGCCAAGAAAGTAATCTGATGCTTATTTTCAAGGTTAGGAAGTAGAGTCTCAGAGAGGCATAATTACTTGTCTCAGGCCAGATCAACAGCATGTAACAGAACCATGTCTTGAACCAGCCTCTTTCTATACAATTGTTTCAGCTGTAGTATGCTGCAGACAACTCGACTTTGAATTAGAGCAAGAAGCCTATATTTTGATGTTTGTCATCTATTTTTCTGGTATCAAAATTTTATTATTCATTGAAAGTTTTCCTAAAAATGATGCTTTAGATATTTAAATAGCTCCTACAAAGGCAATTTTAAAAATTATTTTTCTGGTTCCTATCCATCTATGAATTTTTTTAAAAAATGATGCTTCTAGTATTTTTATGAAAAATATGTAAAAATAATTTCTGGGTTAGTTTTCTTGAGCTTGTCTAGCTCTACTGAACTTGAGCTTTTGATAAGAACTAGATGTTTCAGATCTGTCTGCACCTCAACAGCTCAGAAGTTTGACTGGAACAAAGCCACAGCGCTGAGGGCAGCCCTGGGTGGGTCCTTCAGTCCTTGACCATGACATCTTTTGAGTCTACCTTGCTGACATCATCCCAGCCTAAAACGTGCTAGTGTGGGTCTGTGCTTGTTCATTGCTTGGCAGGACCCAAGAACAAGTTTCCTGAACCTGGCATTGAGTTCTTTAGGGGCACTGCACGAATTTTTATAACCTTTCCACCCACCTCACCTCATTCTTTCAGAAATATGTAAATTCCTGGCAATTCTCCTTTCTTTTTCAAAGGAGGGAGGCCCACCGCAGTATATTGTATCAATCTCCTTTCTGTCTGTAACACAGGGCCCCATTTTCTCTCCCTAGGCATTGGTGACTATTTTCTCACAATTTTATCAGTCTCTGGCTTTTCTTCTCTGATCCATTTGCCACATTATCACTAGAGTTATTTTGTTTTGTTGGAATTTTAGAACAGAACATGTCATTCTCTCACTTAAAAACTTCAGAAAGCTCAGTATATTTAATGGAAGACACAGTCCAAAATCAGGGAATTCATGGTCCCAGGAACACCCAAGTAATTGACCTCAAGTGACCTTTCCAGATCCTTAGTACCAGTGCCATGGCACCTACGCTACCCTCCATTCCAGCCCCTGGGGCCTTTCTGCCTGTTCTCTATTAAAGAAAACATTTCTCACCACCGCCTTTTTCTTCTGTTTCCCAAACAAAAATACTCTTAGTCACATGGTTTACCTATCAAAGTGTCTTCACTCATTTAAAGTCCAGTTTACATATCTCCTACTGTGGGATGCTTACCCTGATAATCCCCTAGAATTACATGTCGATAGCACATTACTTGGGTGAACCTTGAAAGAAACTGTCACTCTTTCTTGCTTATAAGGTGGCTGCTTTTGAGTCTGTTTCATCTACTAGATTATGAGGGTTGACTTCATCAGCATGAGACCCGTGAAGCTGCCCAGTAATCCATGTTTAGAAGGACTTACATTTGACTCACTGCTTTGCTATTGCCATCTTGAAATTCTTGCAATTTTTCAAATAAATCGCTCTACATCTTCGTTTTACACTAAGTCCTGCAAATATTATAGGTGATCCTGTCTTAAGAACTGGGACTATTTCGAATTCATCATTCACTATACTAGCTCTATGCCTTTCACCTAGTTGCTGCCTCTTTTAAACTTCTGATTGAAAGAAAATGGAAATGAGTAGCCAAAAACTTGCTTAATTACAACATTTTGGAGCAGAAGCCTGGCTTGAAACCTACTTGAGAAGTCTGGGTATCCAGAGACATAAAGTTTCCCAAGGTCTTGTGTCAATGGAAGTAAGTTTCAGGATTTTCCACAAACCACATTTATTCCTTATTGGAGAGCGGCATGTTTCTACCAGATGTAAATAACAGGCTTGATGATGAAGCCACCTCTGGGGCTGCCTAGTGGAGCTCTTAGGCGTGGGATTGGAATCTGTTGTAAAGATGGGAGGCAAAGGATTCCCTTCCAGGCTCACATGATGTGAGATTCTTGGCATTCTTTCGGTAGTAACCACAGAGGTCAGCCAGACTAGCCCATGCACTGGGTTTCTTACAGAGTCATCTTTGTGTTTTTCTAGACCAAGTTGCCCCAGAGAGAGGCAAAGGGATTGTTCCTAGAAAGGATTACCTCCTCCAGGTGCAGTTGCTCACTCCTGTACTCCCAGCACTTTGAGAGGCTGGGGCAGTGGATCACCTGAGGTCAGGAGTTCAAGACCAGCCTGGCCAACATTGTAAAACCTTCTCTTTACTAAAAATACAAAATTAGCTGAGCATTATGGCACATGCCTGTGATCCCAGTTACTTGGGAGGCTGAGATAGGAGAATTGCTTGAATCTGGGAGGCGGGGGTTGCAGTGAACTGAGACTGTGCCATTGCACTCCAGCCTGGGCAGCAAGAGCAAAACTTCACCTGAAAAAAAAAAAAAAAAAAAAAGAACCACCTCCAAGGGAGACCAAGTCTGAAGGACAGGAAGAAGAGGCGAAAAGCCGTAAGGAGGGAGTCACTCTTTTATTCCAAACAGTATTCTTTACTTTTGTTCCTGCCAGACAGTATGAAACTATCACCTCTAGGACTGAACACAGTGATTTCTGTTTACCTTTGCTTGTGTTTGAAATTCAAATTTCTTGCCTTCAAGACAAGAGAACTATGCTATAGCAGTTGTTAATAATTTAGCCTGTTTCTTTAAAGAATTATAAATTAATGATTTTTTTTTAAAAAAAGAGAATACTGGGGCTTTTTTTAGTAGAAGGATGTAAAATTTTTGTGTTGAGGACTGAGGAAAGGAGTCCTCGTCCATTTGGGAGGACAAGAGGGGTCTTGTGTTGATGTAGTAGGAAAGCTGCCATAGATAATATGTACATGAATGGCTGTTTTCCAATAAAGCTTTATTTATAAAAACTGACGACAAGCTGCATTTGGCCCTAGGGCTATATTTTGCTGATGCCTGCTTTAGAGAAATTGACAATTTTATACTGAGAGAAATTTTGCAGAAATGCTTCTCTTAATATTATTCGTAATACCAAGCATCTTAAATGGCCATTGTCCATAGAATGATACTGCATATGTTGTTTTATAGTCAATCAGTGAAATACTATATAGTATTGAAAATTAATGATATCTGGCTACATACATCAATGTCAACTGATTGTAGGCACAATGAAAAGCAAATAGAGTAAGACACAGAAGACACATACATAACATGATCCTAAAGTTCAGAGCAGGTAATCACAATATAAATATATTTAGGGATACATATAGAGGTGGGTGAAACAGAAGAAAGGAACTAAAGAGGAAAAGAAGCGGATAAACAAGAGAGGCCTGGAGTTATTACTGGGGAGAAAATGGATATGAGAATGAATCAAGTTCTGGGACTTCAAGAGTACTATGTGTCAGTTCTGTTTCTAAAGCTGATCTGATGAACATAATGATGATTATTTTATTTTGTTTGATTTTTGGGACAGAGTCTTACTCTGTCACCCAGGCTGAAATGCAGTGGTGCAATTTTAGCTCACTGCAACCTTGGTCTCCTGGGTTCGAGTATTCTCATGTCTCAGCCTCCAGAGTAACTGGGACTACAGGACTGTACTCCCATGTCCAGCTAATTTTTTTTAAATTTTCTTTTTAGTAGAGACAGGGTTTCACCATGTTGGCCAAGATGGTCTCAAATTTCTGACCACAAGTAATCTGCCTGCCTCACCCTCCCAGAGTGCTGGGATTACAGCGTGAGCCACTGCATCTGGTCTATTTTTAAATTTAATTTAATTTTATTAGATTAGTGCAAAAGTAATTTAAGCTGGTGTGCCAACCTAATAGTTAATAAGAATACATATTTTATGTGTACTTTTTGGTAGATAGACAGTTAAAAATATAAGTAAGGCTAAGTAAGTTAGCAAGACCATTCAACTAGAAAGTGGCAGAATTAGTTTGAACTTTAGTCTCTGGCTCCAAAGCTCAAAATCTTTCTAATCACTTCTCGTGTGCCTGGGTTTAAGCTAGCATTATTTTATTGTATTCCTTTCACTTTATTGCTTCTCATTAATGCTGAGATACCACAAAGCAGATTTGTACAGCCTCCATTTTTACCCGAATCAGTGGAGCCTGTCGAGTTAATTGGTTGTGACACTTGGCTTCCAGAACGTGTAATTATCAGCTGCATTGAGTGGGAAGTTCAGATGACAGTGAATAGTACATGTAGACAGAAATCTGGGTGTTGCTACAACTGAGGAACAAGCCAAGAATGTAACATTAATCAAAATGCCAGTATAGTTGTATACCAGAAAATAGTTACTATGTGGAAAGCCAGAACAATCTATAAACATTCCTATTTGTAATCCACAATAAGTCTCTGTGCATCATGTTCTCCTTTTAACACCCAGCTGTGGAGAACCAGTATATTCTACTAGATGTGAACAGAAGAATGGCCCCTTCTCTCTTTCTACAATAACCAAGGTTTCATCCCCTTATACCTATAGCAGCTGGCAGGTGAGTGTGACTGATTATTCAGCCAAGTCAACTTTCAAATATGAGCAGCAAAAGCTCTTTCGATAGCTGCAGGAAGCTCCAAGAGCTTCTGTACCATCTAGAGGAAGGAGTTTTGTAGCTAGACAACCAGGGTTTGTGTCCTGGCTTTGTCACTTATAAGCTATGTGATTTTGGATAAATGTCTTCACCTGAGTCTGTATCCTTATTAGCAAGAACTTGTATAATAGCTCAATACTTTTAAATCTTGGCTGGTCATTTGAATACCCTGGATAACTTTTTTAAAATATACGAATAAACTGGCCTTATCTGCCCTGGACCAATTAAACTAATTTGTTTGTAGTTGGAGAGAAGAGTTATGGATCCTGACATTCTTAAAAAGCTTAACACATTTTAAAAAGTGGGCTAGAACTACTACTGCCTTATGAGTGGTTGTATGATTCCTAAACTGGAAGAAAGGACTTTCTAAAAGCATCTGTTTGATTCTCTTTTTTATAACAGAGAAAGTGATATCCAGAGAAGTAAAGTGATCCACCCACTGTCCAGTGGCCAGTTATGTAGCAGAACCAGCACTAGACCAAATGTTTCGTGATCTCTAGTCTTGCACTCATTGGAAAGACATTGTACCTTCAAACTAGAAACACCAAAGACTCCTTCCCCTATTTGGAAGAAACAGTATTTCCTCTTAATTTCAAAAGTGCCTAGTTTCTATGATAAATTGTTACCTTGCATATAAAAATGCATCACAAGTAAACAAATGAAACCAAGCAGGTGTGTGTGTGTGTGTGTGTGTGTGTGTGTGTGTGTTTGTGTGTGTGTGTGTGTGTATTTGGGGGTGGAGGTGCTTTCAGTGATAAATAGGATAAAGTGATAAAGGCATTTTGAAGAAAAATGATGTTATTAGTCAGCTCAGACTGACATAATAAAACACCATAGGCTGTGTGGCTTAAACAACAGCAATATTATTTCTCATAGTTCTGGAGGCTGAGAAGTTCAAGATCAAAGTGCTGGCAAGGTGGACTTTATTCTGAGGCCTCTTCTCTTGGCTTGTGGTGACTGCCATTTCACTGTGTGCTCACACGTCATATGACTTCTTTGTATATGTCTATGAAAGAATGGGAAAGGAAAGAGAAAAAGGAATGAGACGGAGTAAAAGAGAAGAAAAGGGGGAGGGAGGTAAAAGGGGAAAGGAAGGGAAGGTGAGAGAGAGAGAGAAAAAGGGAGAGTGGGTTGAGTGCAGTGGCTCACCCCTGTAATCCCAACATTTTGGAGGGCCAAGGCAGATGGGTCATTTGAGGTCAGGAATTCAAGACCAGCTTGGTCAACATGGTGAAACCCTGTCTCAACTAAAAATACAAAAATTAGCCAAGCAACGGTGGCATGTGCCTCTAAGCCCGGCTACTCAGGAGGCTGAGGGAGAATTAGTTGAACCTGGGAGGTGGAGGTTTCAGTGAGCCGAGATCATACTACTGCACTCCAGTCTGAGCAATGGTGTGAGACCCTGTCTCTCTCTCTATCTCTCTCTCTCTCTCTCTCTCTGACACACACACACACACACACACACACACACACACACACACACACATACACACACACACACGGAGGATGCTAGCTCCAGCTCTCTGGGGTTTCTCCTTATAAGGCCAATTGTCTCAGCATGAAGATCCTATCCCACTAACCTCCTGTAATCCTAATGACTTCTTAAAGGCCCCATCTTCAAACACCATCACATTGGGGGTTAAGAATTCAACATATAAATTTGGGGTGACACAGTATTCCATTCTTAAAATATGACATTTGAATAGTCCATGGACTACAATAAAAAATCTTACCTTAGTGGCTTCCAATCCTGGTTATAAACTGGAATAACCCGGGAGCTTTTTACACAATACTGATTCCCAGCACCTCTTTTCTTAACAACTGGATTAAAATCTTTGGGGATGGAAACCGGGCATCAGGATTGAAAATCACTGCAACTGGGCCCTGGAGCACAGGGCGGTCATCAGGTTACCTAGTGCCAAGTAGGAGATAAGACTCGTATGCCATAAATGTCTGAATATAGGCTGAGGACTTTCTCTGAATTTATTTTTCATCAAAGAATACCCCATTTGTTGCATTATGTTCAAGTTTTTGCAATGTTTCTCATGCTATTGGGTGCTCTCTCATTTACTATGTGTGTATCACACCATTTTTAGCAACTATCTTAACGTTATGCAAATTGAGTAGCTTGGGATTGCTTCATATTTAGACATACAGAATTACACTATCACATAACTTCTTTTCCTTCTATCATACTCTGAAACTCGCATATCAGCAGGTCATGAACTGGTCCATGAACTTTTAAAACCTTGGGCAAGTTAGTTCCCCTCCTTAGGATTCAGGTGTTTTGTTTTGTTTTGTTTTGTTTTGTTTTGTTTGCATTTAGTAAATTGAGAGCCTTGGACAAGACTGCATATCGTTGTAAAAGCCTCCGAATTTCAGTGCCTCTAACTCTACCCCTTCGCCTATTTTGCATACACACTTTGGGCAAAGCACTTACATCATTTATTTTCTCTTCAAGTTTGCTGTCATTTAGTGTAGTGGTAGATTGTATTTGGTTTAAAATATTTGCTGCCCCTCTGTGGGACAATTATGTACTTTCTCACTCCACTGGACTCAGGAGTAGATATTTGAGTTGGCTCAGCCAATGAAATGTATGCAGAAGTGACTTGAGTCATTTCTGAGCAGAGACTTTTAATAGCCGGTTTGTGTTTTTGCCATATCTTTTTCCTTTGCCATGAAATCACTGATATCTCATAGGAAAGATGACATATAATTTATCATCTAAATTATGAATGTTTAAAAAGAGATTACACTACTGAGAGCAAAAAGATATGCTATTTATTAATACTTGCTCTGGAATAAGAGGCAGAAACTAGGACTGTGTTGGATAAACTGAGATGTATGGTCACCCTTCAGAGACAGAGATCTTTTAACCAGTATAAGTCCCAAGGTAGAGACAATGTGGCACAAAAGCAGAGTCAATCACAATGGACACACAGGCGAGAGCAGTATCCCTTCGTAAGCCACTAAATTGGGGGGCCATTGTTATTACAGCGTAACTCAACTAACTGATGACAGAAATTTAAGCAACACAGCTGCTTGATGCAGAAAGCTCATTGAAAAGTGGTCTTATATCAGTACAATTAAGTAGCTCATTCAAGTGACTGCTGACATTGAAGATATGTTCAGAGGTATCTGGAGTTGCTGCGGCTTCTTCCGATTTAAAATAAGGAAAGTTACCCCAGTTATCATAATGGGCCTTGTGATTCTGCCCTGAACAGGTCAAATCTCTGAGTGCCGGCCTCACCCAAAATATTATTCCAAGGGATTTCTTTTGTAAATATCAATGCTGATTCATTTGACCATTCTACTCTGGCCAAAGATGACAGAACCAGGGCGGAGTCCTAACTAAGTGTGAGCAATCGGTAGGCTGGCCAGCAACCTACTTGGCAGCCTTGTACAAGTGCTCTGATTTTATAGAACAGTGGTGTGCTCTGATAGTCTCTCCTGAAAATATCTGATCTAGAGATATGAGACAACATACTGGTTTGCAGAATTTGAAAGTCACACAGAAAAAGGGCATGGGGTATAACTGAGTCATACTAACAGTGGATAATAGAGTATGAGTTAACAAACTTGGGCCGCTAATGATACAAGCAGTTTCCCTGGTTACAAGAGATGTGGCCAAGCGAATTTTGTGTTCCCCAGATTACATTCTTGTCTTGGTGAAGCCGTCATGATGGTGGTTCTGCATTCACATGAAACTTGACTTGTATTGTTCCTGACTCTCCCTAATACTGACAGCACAGACAAGATTCTTACATCCAACACTACTGTTCCTCCATTCTAAGAAAATCTTCCAGCATCAGGCAGGAAGAACAACCAAGGACAATTAACAAAAATTGGGAACTGGCAAGAGCAAAACCATACATGAAAAGTTAAAAATGCCTGTCTATTTTAAGTGTGGAGCTTCTAGGGCCAACTCAGCAAGACCTCTGCACTATTTGATTTGCCTTAAATGAAACTGCTTTGCATTGGAATGGGCTTTTAATTTGTCTGGATATAATAATTTTTTTTTTTTTTTGAGGAGGAGGAGGTTGGCTTGGATCTTCTCATAAAAAAAGCATTTCCTCCTACTTCATGTGGTTTGTTTCACAACCAGAGTATCCTTTGTATTTTGTTTCTGAGCCAATATTCTTTATCTTATGTCTTAAAAACTGTTGCTTAGAAATACTGAGGCTAGTTTCGCCCCGCTTCAGTTAGGAAAGAGATGTGTATATGACAAAACTTCATTAGCATCTGAATTAACTCTTACAATGCACAGCAAAGACTTAGGTCACTGGTTAGCTTGTTTTCTGTCAAGCCTTATAGTATCTTAAAGTAAGATCTATTGTCACAGATGATGAAGTCTGAAAGTGCTGAGGAGTAAAATTATTCCTTTATAGTCTCATGGCTAATGAGTGGCATGGATGGAGTAATACCCTAGGTATATGCTCTCAGTTCAATGTTCTTTCTCCAAGTCAGATTCTCATTCTTTCTCCAAGTCAGATTCTCATTCTCTTTTGCAGCTTTTACATTTGCATATTGAAGTTATCCCCTCCAATGCAATACTTTGGCTTGAATTTGTAAAAAACTTCATTCATTTTGTATCTACTTTCCTTTCTAATATCTTTTCTAATCCCCACAACAGCAAAATATGACAGGTATAGTGCTGAGCACTGGGAATACACAGAGAAAGATTAGGCAACTTTGACTCCTGAGAAGTGATATCGATTAGAAATCAGCAATTTAAGTTAATTTTATTAGCAATAGATATCACAATTCAATATCTTAAGTGCTGTGGAAACTCAGTAGAAATTAACCAATTGAGTTGGGGAAATGGAAAGAAAAAGCTTTCTCATAGGAAGTTACATTTAACAGTGTTTTGAAGGATGTGTAGGAGATTGTCAGATGGGTAGAGTTGGAAGGAAAACAGTAACAACAACAATAACAACAACAAAACCCAGCTTGTACAAAGAATCATGAAATGAATGGAGATAATGTCAGGACAGCAGAAGTGTAGGGGATGAAGAGAAATATGTGCTAGAGGCACTTGGAAAGGCAGGTCTACGGAGTGCCAGACCTTACCGGCCATTTAAGAAGTTTGGAATTTCTTTTAAAGGTAGTAGCAATGAGAGGAGAGAGGTGGGATGGAAGCAGAGGGACTAGGTGAGAAGATGCTATATGCAACTAAATGACTAAAAATCCAGATGGCAAGAACTACCCGCAGTAGAAAGGTGCTGAGACAGTGGACTATACTCAGAATCTATCTTAAAACAGTGACTTTATGGGTTAAAGGGAAGTGAAGAACCACAGTTGACTCTGAGGATACCAATTTGCAAATGAAGTGGGTAATGATGGCAGTTGTGAAGAGGGTAATGGAAAGAGCAGAAAGGTTTTGGGTACAAGTGATTGCAAATTTAGATGTGTCACCAAGAAGGTGATGCTTAAGTGGTAACTGTAATTGTTTAACTCTGAATTATTGAGAAAGATCAGGATGAGATCCAGAAGGAAGGAAGCAGAAATTTAGCTTTCTCTTTTCAAATGTAGTATACATTCTAAATTTAAAAGGAGACAAAGATACTTGAGTGTTCTTCCAAATTGTTTAGGCCAGGTCACATAAGGAGGCATGAGGAAAGGAATTCAGGGGAGTTTTGTGTAGTGGATCAGGGTATGAGAAACTTTCATTTAAATACTGCATAATTTTTAAGTTAGTCACCTTTCTGAAATGCATCCCAGGACTATTGTGAGGATTTGAAGAGACATCTCAAAGGAACGTACATCAGACAATATAGGTTATGCTCCGCTGTGATTACAAAACAAAAACATGGCCCAGTGCAGTGGCTCACACGTGTAATCTCAGCACCTGGGAAGGCCAAGGTGGGAGGAATGTTTGAGGCCAGGAGCTCAAGACCAGCATGGGCAACAGAGTGAGACCCAGTCTCTACAGAAAATAAGAAAATTAACTGGGTGTGGTGTCATATGCCTGTAGTCCTAGCTACTGGGGAGGCTGAGGCTGGAGGACTGCTTGAACCCAGGAGTTTGAGGTTATAGGGAGCTATGCTTATGCCATTGCACTCCAGCCTGGGTGACAGAGATCAGACACTATCTCTAAAACATAAAATAGGCCAGGTGCAATGGTGGCTCACATCTGTCATCCCAGTACTTTGGGAGGCCGAGGCAGATGGATCACTGATTTCAGGAGTTTGAGAACAGCCTGGCCAACATGGTGAAACCTTGTCTCTACTAAAAATATAAAAATTAGTCAGGTGTGGTGGCAGACATCTGTAATTCCAGCCACTTGGGAGGCTGAGGCAGGAGAATCACTTGAACCCAGGAGGTAGAGGTTGCAGTGAACTAAGATAGCACCATTACACTCCAGCCTGAGGGACAGAGCAAAACTCTGTCTCAAAAATAAACAAATAAATAAAAATAAAACATAAAATATAACAGTTTTTAAAAAGCAGAAACACAAAACTTCTCAAATGCTTCAGCTTAAGAGAACAGACATTTTCCATTTTAATTCACTGAATAACTTTATCAAAAAGATCCATCATCTTCATTTGATAGATGTGGAACTGGATTTGTCCAAGAGCACATAAGAGGAAGAGCTCTGAGATCTGTCAGACCCTAAAGGCTGCATGCTGTATTTCCATTCCATGATAGAAAAATGCTTTCCATAGAGAGGACATACCCAGATAGAGGACTAAGTGTTCCTAGCCAGAATGGAGCTCTGAAAATGAAATGTCTACATGACTTTCTACATACTTCCTTACTACAGAGTTCTCCCCTGGGCAGAGAGGGAAGAGGGAATATATTTCCAACATCCTCAGTTTTATTGAGGACAGGGTAAGCTAATGTTTTTTTTTTTTTTTTTTTTTTTTTTTTTTTTTTTTTTTTTTTTTGTTGTTGTTGTTGTTGTTGTTGTTTTATTTTTTTAATTTTTATTTATTTATTTATTTTTGAGACGGAGTTTTTCTCTTGTTACCCAGGCTGGAGTGCCATGGTGCGATCTTGGCTCAGCACAACCTCCGCCTCCTGGGTTCAGGCAATTCTCCTGCCTCAGCTTCCTGAGTAGCTGGGATTACAGGCACGCACCACCATGCCCAGCTAATTTTTTTGTATTTTTAGTAGAGACGGGGTTTCACCATGTTGACCAGGATGGTCTCGATTTCTTGACCTCGTGATCTACCTGCCTTGGCCTCCCAAAGTGCTGAGATTACAGGCTTGAGCCACGGCGCCTGGCCTAAGCTAATGTTTAATACCATAGTCCATGGAGTTGACATGGTAAATTGACATTTGGGTTTAAATCTTGACTAGTCATTTGTCAAGTATAAACCTAGACATATTAAACATTTCTGGGCCTTAGTTTTCTTACCTCTAAAATAAGAATAATAATGGTATATATTTCAAATGTTTATGTGAAGATTAAATTAAATAATGCACTTAAAGCACCTTGCTTAATATTTAGCAGGTAGTCTACGCATATTTCCTATTTCATGGCTGTTTTAGGAACTCACCTCTTGCTTTTCATTTTTGTCCATGATGGCACCCACAAACCATCACTCAGAGAATGCTCAGTTGAAAAATGGAGAAAGGTAGCCTTGTGGGATATGGAGAATGGGAATGCTGCGTGTGGATGGTTGAATTCCAGTCGTATTTCCAAGTTTACTCTAAAGCTGCAGAATTCATTGTATGGAATTCAGAAGTTCTAATTAGAAATATGAAAAAGGATGTGGATTTCCTTGCACATTTTTAAATTTATATACAAACTACGTTTGGTAAAGTAAACAAACCTTAAGTTTAAAACTTAATGAACTTTTTCAGAGTGAACACACTTGTGTAAGCCCCATGCAGATAAACATAGAGAACATTGTCAACAGGGCAGAATCATCCTGGCCTCCTTCAGCCCTCCCCAACTACACCAAAGATAACCACATCCTTCTTCTGTTACCCTAGGCTAGCTTCTTTGTCTTTCTGAATTTTACATGAAAGGAATCATAGAATTTGTGTTTTTTGTTCAACATCATGCTTTTCAAATTCATTTATACCATTGCATACAGCAATTGTTTCTTCCTTTTATTGCAGTATTGCATTCCATCATGTGAATATATTACCACAATGTTATTTTTCATTGTTTATAGATTTTTTGGGTCATTTCTCATTTTTGGTTAACCATAATACTGCTTGAAGCATTCTTGAGTATCTCTTTTGCACAAATCTGTATACATATACATTTCTGTTGGGAGTGTACTCAGGAGAGGAATTGCTGGGTCATAGGATACATATCTGTTGAGTTTTAGCAGACAGTGTCTAATAGTTTCTGAAGTAGTTGTACACATTTACTGTACTACCATCAAAATAAGAGTGTTCTGGCTCTCTGCATACTCTCTCGCGTTAATCCGTTCAATTAATATTTTTTAAATTTTAGCAATTTTAATGGATATATAAATATTATCACTGTGGTTTTAATAGGCAGTTTTCTAATGCCTCACTGTGTTGATCAACTTTTCATGTGCTTATTGCTAGTTAAGTATCCGTTTTTTGTGAACTGTCTATTTAGGTCTTTCACCACTTACGAAAAACTGTCCTTTATTTTTGATGTAAAGTGAATTTTAAAAAATAAAATTTAAATGCAAGTTCTTTGTCAGATTTATTTATTGCAAATACATTCTCACAGCTTTTTCAATCATTCGGTGATATCTTTGGATCTTTAGTAAAGTTCAGTTTATCACTCTTTCTCTTTAGGGTAATTTTTCTTTGTCCTTTTTTTGTATGCTGGACTGTAAGAACTCATGAGATACATCTATGGCTGTTCATTGGTGATAGAAATGAAAGGGAAGGGATGAAAGTGTTTAAGACTAAAGAAAGGGAAGCCATACTTTTGAGGCCTCTGGGGAGAACATCACAGGGGTTATAGGGATCATGACTTAGGGTTAGGAGTTTACATTAGAACATGAAAACATTGAAGAGACTGTAGAGGTCTGACATGGGCAAGGATATGATTACTCCATTATTTTGCAGAAGAGAGACATTTTATAAAACTTTAACCTCAAGATAAAGTTTCCTGGATAGAGTCCAGAGTTATGGCTTGATTTTTCTTTTCCTTTTTATATTCATGCCCAATATATGGCAAGGTGGTACAGTGCTGATTCAAAGCTTCTGAAGTCTGAGAGGTTGCAGATGGTGTAAAATCAAACCTAAATTGCTTTCAGGATTCAATGAGTTAGATGGGCCCATATTTTTAGGCATTATATGCTTACTAAATGCCTCTTTCTTTCCTTGTATGTAATTATATTAAGTAACAGCATGGGGTGATTTGGAATTGTGCTTGGGGAAAAGATAGAATAAGTTATGTGTGTGGTGTTTCTTTTCTATGTTGTTTCATTTTGTTTTCAAGAATGAATCTTGGTTTCTATTTTAAGAAACACATAAATTTAATTAGTAAAATTTTAAATTTAATTTTAAATACGTTATTTATGTGCTTCTCACATAGGTTTTATTTAATTTTTATTTTATTTAATATTTTATTTAATATATGCAATAAAGGACATGTTATTATCACTATTTTACAAATGACGAAGTTAAGGCTAAAAGAGATTAAATACCTTAGGACTCTTGGCTAGTAAAAGAGTTCAGACTTAATCTCTTTTAATTATGAAAGTCTCTGTCACAGTTTTAAATTTTAGGATTAAAACTTACTCATAATACTAAGCCTTATTTTAATGTACCTAATTTTTGGAGCACATAGGAATGGATACCCAAAAGTTTGAGCCCTGAAGCTAAAATAATGGGCTGCTGACATTGTGAGAACTTTACTCTTCAGCCTCTGGGCTTCATTTTATTTAATTGCAAAACAGGATAAATAATGCCTGCCTTAGAAAGTTGTTTTTCATTTCTTTATTCTTTCATTTCATACACGCATACATTCACTCAATCACCTACAATGAGTGAGTGAATTAATGATGTCCTTTCTCAGTTCAACTCGTGAACTGTCCAGTTATCACTTGGCAAAATTTCCTCCATAATGCAACACTTAGTGATTGTTACGTTGTCATTTATTCAGTATCTACGACATGCCCAACACGGTGTACTAGAGACAATGGTGACAAGACCTAGTACCTGCCCATATGGGGCCCATATTCTTGTTATAGCCTCTTAATTTCATAGCCTCATGAAGCATCAATATATCTGTTTGTGTGTGCATGTGTGTGTGTACGTGTGTGTGTTTGCAATGTCAGAAATCTATGTTGAGGGAGGCATTGGCAGATCTCTCTCTTAAATAATCATGGCCGCTTTAAAGCTCCAGGATTCCAATGAAAGGCCTGTGAATAGATTTTGAAGAATCCTCCTGCTGTTGCAATAGCTCTGTCTTTGGATTTCTGTTTCTACCTTTCATAGAATAAGTGTTGTCTAGTCCTTAAGAGGTCAGTTTCCCGTAACAGACAGGCTAGGTTCAACTCTCAGATTTACTGCTGACAAGATGTATATTGCCCAGCAAATCACTTAACCTCTGTAAGTCTATTTCTGCCTCTGAACAATGGGATAAAATTTATGCCAATTTTGGTGTTTATAAGGATTCAGTGAGGTCCTGCATTTAAGCATTTAGCACTGTGCCTGATAGGCATGTGGTCCTCAACAAGTAACAGTGATTGCATTTTTTCTAGTATTCTAATTTTACTGAAAAAACAAACAAACAAACAAACAAAAAAACCAAAGATGTCAGTCTACTTATCTTTTAAAATTCAGCTTAAATGCTATCTCATTTTTGAGGGAGTTAGTTGCATTTTCATCTTTTGCTCTTACCTTTAATATAGTAGATATTATTTTTTTTCATTTTCTTTTTTCAAAGAGAGGCACAATGTGTTTTTATGACTTTATCATCAATACTTAAAATGTGTATGACTCATTAATTTTTAAATTTAATGGACAGGTTTTTAAGTGATTTATATTTGAAAGAATTCTTTGTTGTTGTTGTTGTTGAGTATAGAGTATAATGGGTCAAAGGCAGAAGGAGGCAACTCGTCAATTACTGCATTGGTCCAGGGAAGATGGTAGTACTAGCTGGTGGAGGGGTTAGTAAACACTGTTCATACTCTGGATATACTCTGGAACTGGTGTCTCCTGTCATTTGGAAGTAGAAGAATAAGATTAACGAGAAATAAACATAAGAACAATGAGAAGTTAAAGTAAAAGCTTTGTTCTATGAAGACTAATTCAAGAAATGAGTTTTGTTTGATGGTAAATAGATTTGGCCTGTAGATGGCTCCATTTTCCTTAGTTAAATAGTAGCTGAGAGATTTTTGTGTGTTTGTGTTCTAGAAAATTTCTAGGCCACTGTCTTTTTGCCTTTCCCAGGGTGCTGTTATGGCTTCACTGTAAATTAATAAGAGGTTTTGACTCTCTTTGTTCAGATAAAATTATGTGCTTTGGCTCACATTTCTAACATAAATTCTTCATTTTTGAACCACTTTTTAAGAACTGCTAAGAAACTTGAGAGTCTGGTGAAAGCTGGTGTCATTTGGTTACTTTAATGAATCTCAGTGTTTTCATTCACTTTTTCCTTCATTTATTGAATGAACAACTGCTGTGTTCCAGGAACAATGTTAGAGGCAGTGACGAATATTACTTTGAATAGCAATGTATTTCCCCTTTTGCCTATTGTGATTTAAACAACAGCACTGTATACATGTTTTTAGAAAGCATTTTAAAAATTTATGTATAAGGCACAATGTTTTGGCATTTATATACAACCTGTCACTGAAATCTTCAATATAATTCATAAGCATTATCCACATTTTATAGTGAGGACATTGAGGAACTGAGCTGTTAAGTAAACAGTTCAAGTTCAACCTGGGATATATATTGTGGGCACTAGTCCTTCTAACCTACTTAGCTCCAATTCATTCTCTCTGAAGTTGTGTGGACCTGCAAAGTCCAAGTAGCAGAGAGAGACAACTTCTCTGATCAGTCCTCACAGAAGCCTGGCTCTCTTCCTCTGTCCTTCTTCTTTATTCCTTTTGCATTTACCTCAACTGCTGCTTCCCTTGTAAAAGTATTTCAGAGCACATGAGGTTCCTCCATCCTCTACGTTTTTCTGAGCTACTAACGCACATACAGCAAAGCCTCTTTGTTTATGGTGAATGTGTATAACAAAACAATGGAGAATGAGACTGAAACCTTCAAGTGGCAGATGAGCTTCTGTATAATTTTGAGAAGTATTCTCTTAAAAGACATAAAGGAGGACTTAGCCTAGAGTGGGCTCTTTCTAAAGAACTAACATCTTCAGGGTTCCGAAGTTAAAATTAGCTGTGGATAAGGTTCCTACCTAATCTTTTATCCTGCCTCTCTCTGTGAATTTCTTACCCCACTCCTTCTCTCTCTACTTATCCTATTCTGACCTTATGGGTAATTACAGTAGAGACTACTGATTGCCTATCAATATCAAGTCCTTCTTCTTAAGTATTATAATGCCCAAGTTTTAGCTGTATGCATGGCTACCCAGGAACTAATTTTCCAGCTACTATTGCAGCATACTGTCGCCAGGTGAATAAATTTAGTTCAATTGGATGGAAACAGAAATACGTGTGCTATTTTTGTATTTGATCATAAAAATTGAAGGCGTCATTGCTCCTCTCGCCTCTTCCCTTATTTCTACCACTTGGGAAATGAGGAGAGCAGTCACCTTTAGACCCAGAGTTGAAAGTTCCGCATTGCAAATGTCAAAGCTTCCCTTAAAATCTCGAAACGCTATGTAAGAGAGAAATAAATTTGCCTCTTGCTTAAGCATTGTATTTTGGGTCCTATGAAATTGATTTTGTTTTCTACAGTTGACACAGAGTTTACCACTTAGAGTTGGACCACTATCCTAACAGATACAGAAAACACATGCCATTGTCTTAGCATTTGGTTGTAAGGGGTAAGACACACACATTTTAGGCTTGAAAGCCAGAGATCCCTGTTATACTTGAATGAGACATTTGATAAACTCTCATCTGAAATATCTTAGAAGGCAGACCACATCTAGCCATGCTCGTGGGAAAAAGTGACACTGTTAATGTGAGCTAGCTTCTTTTCTTTTTTCTACATTTAGCAAAACCCTATCAGAGAGTTGAAGTCAGGCCAGCTATTAGAGGTAGTGCTGATGAAACACTTTTTACAAAGGTGGGGTCTCAAGTCCGTATTGCCTCCCTCTCGTGCGTGTTATTATTGTTCAGAAAATGGGAGAGAACCCAGTGCCAAAGATCAGATTAACAGCATTTTCTTCCTATATCAGCCCATTGTTTCAAATTATTGCAAGATTGATATAATTAAGTTCAGAGAAAAAAACAGACAGGAAGAAAAACTTTGGCTGTGATTTCTTATACAGGAACTTAGCTGAACAAAAATAGGTCAAAGGCCTACAGAGATTTTGAGGGAATATTACTACCAATGAAACTGCAAGCACGGTCTGCAAAAGCCTGTGACTTTTGATGACTAGGCTCCCAAACATACGCAATCTGTGTGTGGGATTGCAGCTCACATAAATAGAAATCTTGATAATGCATGGAATTTAAAAATTGTAAATCTAGTAAACAAGGCACAAAATAATACACTTTCTACCTTCTTACCCTGAGAAACATACTGTATTTGTCAGGATTCTCCAGAGAAACAGAAACAATAGGATCCATGTAGATATATATGTAGAGATTTTTTTATGAGAGATTGGCTCACATGATTACGGACCCTGAGAACTCCCAGGATCTGCTGACCATAAACAGGAGTCCAGGAAAGTCTGTGGCATAGTTCCAGTGCAAGGACAAAGGCTTGAGAACCAGGGGAGTCAATGGTGTAAGTTGCAGTCTGAATCAGAAAGCCTTAGAACCGGGAGCACTGATGTTTGAGGGGAGCAGGTGATGAATGATCCAGCTCAAGCAAAGACAGCAAATTCACATTTCTTCTGCCTTTTCGTTCTGTTTATGCCCTCTGTGGGTTGGATAATGCCAACCTGTATTGATGAAGGTAGATCTTCATTACTCAGTCTACCAGTGCAAATGCTTTCTTCTTCTCAAAATACCTGCATAGACAAAGCCAGAAACAATGTTTACCAACTGTCTGAGAGTCCCTTAGATCAGTCAAGTGGACACATAAAATTAACCATCACATATACCTTTATAATGACCTTAAAATCCACATTAAAATGTAGAATTCTGAGACTCATTGGAGTTTCACTGTAGCAGTGCATGGGTGGCTACCTTGTGGCTCACAGCTTATTGCCCTTCTCTTCTCAGTCTTATTTCTATCCTGTATCAAAGGGTCTTGAAAGACATTTAGAAGAATCTGCTTCTTATGCTCACTTCTAAGATCCATATACAACCCTTGTGTATGGATGGGCTCATCCACCATCACAAACAGCTGACACGTTTAGCAAATTATTGTTAATGGTACTTTGTATCTAAGTACAGGCATATGGGTAATATGTCTCAGAGTAACCTATTACACTTGGGTCCTTCATTTGATTTCTTCCTTGTTGTTACCACCATAGGCATAAGCAGCACAAAATGCAATTATTCTCTAAGGAACATACAATAATTTATTTACATTCCTTTAAAATCTGTGAATTTTGTAAGAACAGGGCCAATGGGTGCATTCATAATTGAATTTTTCAGCAGAAATTATCTTGTCTTATACAAAGTACATAATTAGTGTATATTAGTTGAGAATATATGAATGACCGAATGAATAAATGAATGATTATATTTTTGTAGCATTCAACTCTGTGCAGTAAAAAACAGTTCCCTTCTAACGGAGACCAGACTAATATTTGGAGAGATGGATTAGAAGACTCAAAAATGTGTCACCTATGCAAAGACCTGAAAAACGGTCAGCCCGGTTTAAATTTAAAATTGACCAGAAATATTTCATTTTGTTTCAGTTCTAGGAAGAGCTCAAGTTTAGAATCTGAGTATGTTTTTATCAGTAACAGTTCACTCAATATTGCCTACATAAGCTTTCTGAAGCAATGATGAGAGGGTATGTTTAGAATTCCCCCAAATGTTTGGACTACAGAAATCATCTATATGTAAGTGTAATGATTCTCAGTAGTTACTCAGGAGGTTTGTATGATAACAGTGTAATATTGTAGGGTTTAAGTAACACTGAAAGCTTTCCATGCCCCCTTGTCATTTTATCTTTGTTCTCTTAGAAAAACTCAGGATGGTACAAAACATATCTTTATTTCCACATTTTCAACATTACTTTCTTTATGTACATACACTGAAACCATCTGTCTAAATTGTGACAAAATCTGCCAGTTCCAGATTGGCCTCATTAGTCATTTGAGAACACATAAACAGAGGAATTATGGAAAAATAAATAAATCTTGGATGGATCATCCTGGTCTGGGAAGGTTTTTCTCATCATCAGCCTTGTTGCCAGACATGAAAAGGAACAGGTTTACAGCTTTAAAATACTTGGAGGAGTTCTTACTCTAGAAAATGGGTAAAAATCTCCCAGTGACTCACTTGATCTTTTATCATATGGCTGAGTTGAGACAAAGGAAAAAACAGCATTTTAGGAAGCCGGCAAGGTTTTTCAGGGGCAAAATTCTACAAGCGTTATGCCAGTAGAGAAACACTTACCTAAGGAATGCGAAATAATTATAATGAAAGAAAATAAATTTGGACACTATCTTAAAGGTAGTGTTTTTTGAAGCTAGTCATAAACTCACCCCCAACTCCCACCCCTGGCCCTTGAATATTTGTATTTGCTCCTAGACGTTATCTCTTCCCTATGAATAGCAGTAGTCTAGTTGTGGATTAAATCATAAGACATGTATCTACCGTGCAAGCAAATTTCTGCCACAGTAGAAAGTCTCCTAATTTATGCTTTCTTTGGAACCAACAGAGCCTAAAAGACTAATGAATATCATAGGGAAGATGTGCTAGTGAGTAGAAGGAAGATTGCTAACATGGTATAAAATGAGGTGAATTTTTCCCCCAATTACCAACAAAAACAGCAGCAAGAAACTCTGTCCAATCAGCTTTTTGCCATGTCCTGCATTACACTGAGTTCATTCTTTGAGTTCTCAAAGGTTGTATTAGTTAAGGTATGTTCAATTGTGGTGTGTTTGAATCTCAGTGGTTTAATACACTATGAGTTTATTTCTCATTCATGTTAAAGGCTAATGAAAATCAGATTTTCTTTTTAAAGAAAAAAGCCTCAGGGACCTATGTTTCTCGCATTTTTGTGATGATGCCGTCTTCAGCTCATGCCATCACTGTTGCTGGCACAGTGGAAGACAGAGCACACAGTATTGGCCAGAGAGCTTAATGCTGCCCCTGGAAGTGCCATGAATCCACGCACTTGGATTCAACTTGCCTATAAAAAGACTCAGAAATGCACTCCTGTTTCATGTCCAGGAAGTAGATATGGGATTGATGAGCATCTAGCTGGTTTTGGCTCCAAAGACAGCTGGGTTTTTGGTAGATTGAAGAAATGACCATACTATATTGCAGCTCTTTCCTTTAAGAGATAACAACTATAACCCTACTACTTCCACTGGGCTAGCTTCGTGTTTTGCCTTCACCAATAGAATGTGACTGAAGTGACACTTGCTACTTCCAGAGCCCAGTTTTCAAGAGGCCATGCAGCATATGTTTTTGTCTTCTTGGACTACTGTCCTAAGGTTGCCTTTTAAGGAAACTAACTCTAGTCTCCTGGATGATGGGAGGCCGCGTGAAGGAAATTAAAGTCACCATAGCCAACAGCAAGTAAAACTTTAAGCCCACTGACCCTTCTCCTGAAGGTAACTCAACTGCATGAGTGGGCCAGGTGAAGTGAGCAGAATTGCACAAAGAACAGAGTTGTGATAAATAATAAACTGTTATTTTAAGTCACTGAATTTAGGATTTCTTGTGTAGCAATGGACAACTGATAAACATTTAAAAACTTAAGACTAAAATGAGAGAGTCAACCTTTGTAGACTTGAAGCTGATGGCTTTCAAATGGGTGAGTTTGTCAGGGCTTTTCAACCCTATTGCTAATCTGAGCAAGACTTAGTAGGAATGTGGCATTTGCTAGGAACCTAGAGGAGGAGGGTAGTGGTGGTGGTGGTGGTGGTGGTGGTAGTGCTGGGGGGTAGTTAACAACAGAAATAAATAATTCCAAATAGCAACTTACCAAATTCACAGATTGCTTCTGGTTTATGATTTGAAAACATAAGTTATAAAAACCCAAATAGTGAAGATAGCATTTTTGGCTTGGGAGATATTTTGGTTAAATGTCTTCTGGCAACTTTTACATTTTTGTCACAGAGGATATGTTCCTTTTAAACAAATAGTGTTATTTCTTTTATATTTATTAATTATTTTTTCCACATTAAAAAATATTTTTTACAGCTCCATGCATTGAAATATTTTACTTCAAAATTTATTTTATTCTAACAAGACTGTTAAGGGCTAATTTCATGTGTTACAACACTTTTCATTTGAATTATCCCAGTTTTGGAATATACCTAAGTGGTTTTAATTTTGATTTCTTTTCTTTTTAATGCAAAGTACTTAGATGTTTTAAAAATTATGACTATATGTATATATTTTACTTTTGTTGTTAACTTCTCATTTTATTTTATAGTGATTACAAGATGTGTCTAGCATAATTTGTGCCTTTTGGAAATTGTTAAAACCTTTTTGTGGCCTAAAATTCACGTTTAATTTTTTCTGACTATGTCTGAGTAAAAGCAGATCTAAGCTTAGTTGAATAATGTGTGTGTTGGGGGCGGGGAGGAGAGAGAGAGAGAGAGAGAGAGAGAGAGAGAGAGAAAGAGAGACCTCCATTAAAGCCAGCTTGTTAATATTATTTTTATAATTTTCTTCTCAATTTATTTATTTCTGTGAAACTGTTTCTTTATTTGACTGTAGATATGAAACATTTACAAACCATATTTTCAACATTTGTTTTAAATAATTAGATGCTTCATGACTAAGTATATACCAGTTCTTGACTTACAGTATCATTATCATCATCAGGGATTAAAGCATAGTGAATTTTTTAAAAAAACTCTTTGATTAGCTTGAAAGTTTTTTATTTCTATTATAATGTCTTTTTTAACCACTTTTTATTAGAACATTCTTTTCAGTCTGTTTGCTTTCCATCTTTCCATGTCATACTGTTTGGAATGTCTTTCGTGAACAGCATATAACCACATTGTTTTCTCGTTCAGTTTTGTTCTTGGTGATTCAGTAAAAATCTGATATTGGACTTTATCTTTGTCCTTGGGTTTTGAAAGGCTGAAGAGCCAAATGGCCACTTAAATATCCTTTCTGGCATTCCCGAAATATGTGCAATCACATGATTATATAAGTCTTAGGATGGGTTCCCTCTAAAGCCAACCCTGAGAAAAGGATGTGAGTATGAGTTATTTGCGAGATGAGTCTATGAAACACTAGTTGGTGAGTGGGAAATGATACAGGAAAAAGAAGAAAGCCAATAAAGTTTTATTATTGAATCTGTTATTATAATAACTAGGTCTCAATTGTAGTGCAGAACTCTGGTGGATAGAGTAGACAGTACCTCAGAGTATCCCCAGCTGAAATGTGAGTAGCTGAGGTATTTGTCCACCAAAACCCATCAATTATTGATGGAGGACTTTCTGAGGATGTGGAGGGTATCTTAACATTTCAAGCCTTCTGGCCTGTTTTGTGCACAGGTCGAATAGGCTCCCATGCTTGGGAAAAGCTTTCTGGGGAAGCATCCTAGGGCTCCTATCATAAAACTTTCTGTTGGCCTTCCCTAGATCATGAACATTTACGGCATTTGGGTGAGGTACCAATACTGACATTTGAATTTATTGTCAATATCTGAGTATTCTAAGTATTATTAGCTCATTTTTTAATGTTTTAGTGTTAAAAAACAAGCTGGATGCAACTTGTAAAATATCTTCTTAAGAGCTCTGCTTGCTGAAATGTTAAAA